>NC_134483.1:433920390-434220390 GCF_040206685.1 Ascaphus truei
TAATCTCATTTCCCCAGTCTATGTCTGGATAATTAAAATCACACATTATGCAAACATGACCTAGTTTTGATGCCTTCTCCAATTGCAAAAGTATTTTAGCTTCCTCAATCTCACAGATATTTGGTGGTTTATAGCATATCTCTACAAAGATTTTCTTTATACTTTTACCTCCACTGCTAATTTCTATTCACAAGGTCTCTACATTTTCATAATTCTATCGTAGGGGGAATGGCCACACCCTCTTCTCCCAGGTAACGTCTTGTAATATGTTATTTTCTGCCCTAAGCAGAAGCACTTTATCGCAATTTCATACCTTGTAGAAAATGGTCTCACACCCTTTATGTTAGGGTATTGTGAGAATATTATAAAGAGAGGTTACTCAGAGTTTGTATAAGATAAGATTCATGTTTATTAAGATACAAGTATACACAGGGGACACGTCGCTACACCAAACAAACATACATAAAACCTGAAAATAATCTATCTGGTGCAAGGGAAGAGAACACAATTTTTACACATAAATAATCAGCTAGGATTATATAAAGCCACCTATTATTGCACTCTAGATAGGTGACAAAATGAGTGTATTGTCATATCATTGAAGGCCACAAAATAACCTATTCCCTAAATAGGGTAAACCGCAAAAGGTCACACTCAAAAGAAAATAACAAATACTTTAATAGAATACTATAAAAATGACGAGACACCATAAAAATGCAGAAAAGTGCATGGATAAAATCCCCAAATGTGTGGAGGCACGGAACGAAAAAGTGAACAGGTAATGTTCAAAACACACGGCTGTAAATAAACCGAGACCTTGTGGAGCTGCAAAGTCCCACACAATCAAGTGTGGTGATAAACCAAATTGCCAAAGTACATATGGAACACCGCAGGGTAAGGCGTATGGAGGACTCAATGAGGCAATATACAACCTGATTTTCAGTGTCTTGCGTCTAGTGTAACAACAGCTTGAGCTCTGTGAAGTGTCTGGAGCTAGCCGTATCTCCTGTCACAAACCTCGTGTACGTCAACGTAATGACGTCACGCATTCCCCGACGTACGTTTCGTGCGTCACAGCGCGAAAGCAGATGACCTCACTTAATTAGGATAACCTGTGACTTGTCTTACTAGCGGAGTTAACTCATCCCATACTGGAAAGCAGGCATAATGCAACCTCCTACTAACATACAGTGGCGACACTGTTTATTCTAACACGGCCGTAACCGCGGTGTGGGGAAAGTCGCGACTAACCGGCGGCTCGTTTGGGGATTTCCCTGGCACGTGCGGCGCGTCACTCTGGCACCGGTCACACGGTCCAGGGTTCCCCGGCATCCCCGAAGCCTGCAGAGGCTGCAGGGGTAAGGGAGAAGCTGCGCAAAGCTGCGCGCAGCCAGGGGGAGCAACCAGGGGTTCGTGGAAGGGGAGGGGAAGGGGAGGGGAAGGGGAGGGGAAGGGGAGGGGAAGAGAGGGAAAGGGGAGGGGAGCATTTTTTTATTAAACGCGGGAAGGGGAAGAAAGGGAAAGATGCGGCTCGCTCGCGGCTCCGTTTTGGCGCCAGCTGAAAAAAGCCCAGTTCATAACGGGCAAATGTTAGAATAAGATGTGTCGCTACAGTATACAGAGTCTATGACTCTGTCACAATATATATATATATATATATATTATATATATATATATATATATATATATATATATATATATATATATATATATATATATATATATATATATATATATTCCCTGCCCCCCAACAAACAGGAAGGAATCAAACATGCAACAGTCATCAACATAAATAGAGTATCAAGAAATACTGGCAGTCGGCAAAAAGCACAGATGGCTAATGCTGACAATTTAAAGTAGTTCTCAGAATGTTTTCCTGCGCAAATAGTAATGCCTCAACTATATTCTGCATCTCAAGTGATGGACTATGTTCTAAACTTCTACACAAATATTTTTATGTTTACTAGGCTTATTGAACCTATAGAAGAGAAGAATAGAGACCTACATCTAGTATAGCTACAAACAAAGAAAAGTGTGAATGCAAAAGTTCTGATTGAAAACTGCCATTTTAAAATTAACATTGCAAAAAGATGGCGCAGACTAATGGGCAGTGCTTTGCACCAATTTGTTTCCAAGGTTCGCAGCCAGAAAACGTACATCAGTAGACCCCTAAATCTTATGAGAAATTGAAGCTGAATTTTATCCTTTGCCTTACAGTATGTGTTCTCAAAAAATATTTAATTCATAGATGGAAGCGGAAGGAATGAATACATTTCCAAAGGCTAATAACTTTTTGCACTAACATTTGTAACCCATGCCCCCCTCCCCCCCGGTCACAGATCGGACCCGTAGGGTGTAGTGAGGGCTGGCTACGTGTACTATGGTGGTGCATAACTGTGAGGAACAGGAGGGCCTGAGTCTCCCGTGATGGTATTGGGGATAACAGGGACAGGCTTCTGGGGTATATGCCTTCATCTTCTTAGCATCAACGGTGCAGCGCCTCCATCTCTGGTGAGCCCTATAGAGGTAGGGTGAAATCCTCCCAGAGAAGCCCTGGTTTCAGGGCGAGAGATTTCAGTCTCACACACAAGTCTTTGATAAAAGCAGCAATGTCTCTTTATTCTCTCTGTAGCAGCACACAGCAGCAGTTCATAAACAGCAGCAGTTCATGTACAGTGTACAGGTTCTTGTCCTCCACTCCTTCTCCTCCAGGCTGTACCCCTGCAGGATGGGCTGTATGGGGCTTCAATACCCCTGACACCCACCCCTAGGGTATACCCTCTGGGTGAGGATAGGTCCCCCCTCACCCCATGAGCAGGCTGAGGGGCATTGGTCCACCGCACTATAGTGCTATCTGCTCTAAACAGGCTGGTCTTTAGCTTCTCCTCCTAGCACAGGTATCACTCTAATCATGACCTCTCAGGTCAGTCACTCCAACACTTCTCTGCTCCCAGGACAGAACTCCTTGTCTCTTACAGGAACAGGCAACATTAAGTTTAGTCAGCCCCACCCCTACTGATGTCAGCAGGCCCCTCCCCTGTGTCTCATGCTTTCCACACAGAGTCAGGGGGCTTACCTCCATCAATCAAGGCAGGGCTTGAAGCAGGGGAAACCAATGATAACTACTGGCGGCCTGCCCTTAGCAGGACTTACACCAGTAGGAGAAAGGTATATAGCCCCCTTTCTTACCGGGGCTACACATTTATATAAACACTTTCACTCTAGTTGTAGTCAGTGAATCAGCTGGTCTTGGGCGGATATGGTATTCCCATACTGTATGGTGAAATGATTAGGAGGAGCAGTTTTTCAACAAAGTGAATTACTACTACACAAGTCTAATTCTCTAAATGTTGATCCATAGTATTATATATCTACAAACATGTCAGTGCTTGTGGGATAACACTGGATTGCTTAACCCATTGACATCTCTCGGATGGTCAGTTTCTCTCCCTGCCTCTTTTTCTCATCGTGGTGTGGTTATTTAAAAAAAGAGTGACCTCTAGTCAAAATTGATGGAAAGGTTATTTGTGTTGCCCTTTTAACTTTTGAAGGGCAGCTTTTCACCGGCTGTAGTTTTCACATTTCCAGTTTTCGCTCAGAGTAGCCTAATTTGCTATGAAGATTTCTGTCATGTTTCTCCACTCAGTTTAAGGAAATGCTCATCTAGTCCCGAATTTGTATGATTTATGTTATCATCTTTTATACTTTGTATGTTAAAATATCATAATATATTTGTCAAAAAGCAAATGGCAATGTTTGTCTTGCCCTTATTTTGTGGAATTAGTCAAATAATTCTAAATCCATTCTTTAGCTTGACATCTTACTATATAAAACCATAAAGGGCAGTTCAACCGGTAGGAATCATCAATCATAACTTGCTATTAATCTCTTGTAACATCTGCCATACCTTTCTCTAACCTGGATTTTCTGTCACAGCTCACATTAACCTTACGACATTGCAGCAATAACTTGCAGAGCCTTCTATCATATCAACATGGATTTTCTGTCTTCGAGCTGTGTTATAAAAAGTCTCCTGCGGTCTTTTTATTGTGCGTCACAGTTTTTTCGTGGCCCTTGGTCAAGAATAGTTCATCTGGAAGTGAGAAAACAGGCCCACGTTCTGAAGGGTAAAACAACTATGACAAGATAGAATAAATGTTTTAGGAATAAAGTTGCAACTAACATCACTTCTCAAGCTGGGGAAAAAAACATGGTTTAAAAAAATGGTCTGCAAAATGAAATACTATTCAAATATTGTATATACTTTACTCTATTGATAAATGCATGGATTTACGTTAAAGAATTTACAAGTGCTAATCGGTGATGGAGTAATGCTTGACTTAAACCACATTAACCTCCAGTATTTTGAAAACACTGTAAAGTAATTATAAGAAGCAAACATGCCTCTGTTCTACTGCTCTTTTAACGAAAATGTGTCATACTTGGGGCCTGGTTATCACAGTCTTCTCACTGAACAAGCAGTGCACAATTTGTATCTGATAAATCGAAGCAAAATAAAAAAAAAAAAACAATTGAAAGCAAGTGGATTTTTCGAGAGAAACCAATGGGATTGTATCCTTTGATAAATCATGTGCCTTGTCTTTGACACCGTTTTGACTTGATAAATTACCCCGATAGTATCTTCTGGAGGATTATGTACCAGGGTGGCTTCTGAGTCTATGCATAAAAAGTTGTTTTGATGCATTGCACCATATTCCGCTTATATTTGCATCCAATTCTTACATTAGAAAGCAGACATGTTTTTTTTTTTTACGTTAGCCGTATGTTAAAATGTCATGAATGATGATAGAGCGTTTAATACACTCCATTGCAATATGTGCTTCATGTTTCTCCTCCCTGCCTCCTCCTGTTGACACTCCACAAATTCAATTGTAACTCATACAGGGTAATAAATGGGAGCAAAGTACACTGTACCTTGACACAAAAATTCAGTCTGGAGTTTATTCAAACTCCTATATATTACTTAATGGGAGTTTTTTCCATATACCATATTTTATAGTTATTGCATAAGCCCCTTTGCATCAGTTATTTTTACATCAATCTTTATTTTATTTAAATGCATTTTCTGCAAAATACTTGATACATTACTTCCAAAATGTCCAAGCTGCAGATCTGGAGCAAAAAAATACCATTTAAAAAAAATATGGTTTTTAATTGATGTTTTGCAGCATGGTGACGTACAGCAGGGGGTTATGGTAGGTACGTATCAAAGTCTCCACATGTAAAACTGGGGTGAACCTGTATGGAAAAAATGGCAATGAAATAATTGAAGAAAAAGGTCTTATAGAATACAAAGAGATGTTTTGCTCTAGTAAGTATTGTGCCGTTTTGTCGGCCCGTTTTGTAGGTTAGAGATTTGGATAGAGAGTGCCCACACCCCTTCACTGTGTGTTTTGATTTAAAAGGGTATGCAGTGTGTATCAAAGTCTCCCAGCTACAAAGCTATGGCAAGAAATCCCTTTGCTTTAAACTAGATTACATTTATTTGATAAATCTGGCACAGTTATTTGCTCCACTTTTGTAAATAAGGAGACATTTATACATGTCCCCCAGAGTTTCCCAGCTCTAAAATTAAGAAGAATCAGTGGCAAAAGAAAAGCCACACCCAATTTATCAAAGTAATAAATCCCACTGGATTCCTGGTCTTTGATATATCTGGTGCCATTTTGTAGAACTATTTTGGCCGGTTTCTCAGCTGGGTAACTGTGATAAACAGATGCTTCTAAGGGGTATCTATAAAATATATCCTAGCTACAAAACTGTGGCAAGACTGATGCCAGCAAAATTGGATTTGTTCTTAGATTGATCCAATGTAGATTTCTGCTACAGAATTGGCTCAGTTTTGCAGCAAGGAAACGTTGGGCGTAATGTATCAGTTTTCTTGCTGCAAAACTGAAGCAAATTCTAAGAACATCATTAAATCAAAAAAATCTCACTGTTTGCTATGAAACTTTATTTTTCATATATTTGCTAACATTGGTTTACTCCAGATTTGCAGCTGGGAGACTTTTTAACATGAACCCCTATGTTAAACAAAATTAAAAAAAAAAAAAAAAACCTTTAATACACAACCCAAATTTATATCAGCACTCTGAGCTGCTTAAGGTTTATTTTTATTTTTTATAAAGCGCATGATATTCACAATAACAAATCAAGCCACAACATTCTATAGGATATTTCTCATTGATTCATCTTGTTTTCCATAGTTTGCAGTTGGATGGCTTTTATACTGCAGGTAGCGCTCGAGTCTCCTGGATTATATAGTAGAAAAGCCTGAATAAAATAAGAGAGTACAATTGCATAATCTAGGCAATCTTATTCAGACAATGCTTTAAAACAAATTGTAGTCACTTACTCTTTCCCATTTTCTAGGTGTTGTAGAATGTAATTATGTCTTCATATATTCCAAGACTGACACCCTGTGTCCCTCTGTCATCTTTTCATTGAGATGTTATATGACTGAAAAGTAGCATAACAGTAGGAAAACTGATTTCACTTTAGGGATATTTAAAGAGCTCTGAATTATGAAATGCACTCTAGATAAAGAGAAACTAAGATAAATGGAGGGTTATTCATTAAACTGCAATATTGCCGATCGGGGCATTATCACACGTAAACTTCTGTCCCATGCAAGAGTGTCCTGATTAGCACTATGACAGTTTAATAAGTAACCTCCAATGTTCCCTATTAACATCACAGTGTCCTTTTTATTTACAATTATATCTCAGTTGTTTGTCTTCTTTAACTAGGGACAACAATATGATCATAAATCAAGCGTCAGGGGGGCATATAGAGATGGCCATGCAGAATTGCCAGTAACTAATTATTATTTACTGGCAAAGCATAATGTTGCCATCTTTAAGTGTATGTCAATTTAACAGATTTCAAGACAACCACAAGCTGAAATATGGCCAGACGTCTCCTGCAGAGGGAATGTTTCTAGACTTTTACTTTGGCTACAATACACCCATGTGGACTGAATACCTATTTATCATATTTATGCTTTCTGGATCCTAGATAGTGCTTTGGTGTTGTATATCTTTATCCTAGGATGCCTCTCCTGTTTGGTGAATACACTACACTTGAATCACAGACTGAGAATGCTTCTTTTGGATATTTTTCTGACCACACTTTATACAGCTTGTCTTTGAGTTTTCCTCCTATGGTACATTGGCGAATCTCTCTCCCCCTCAAAGAAAAAGTGGAAGATTGAAGTTTTACATCAATAATTTTACAATAAAGGATAGCATATTCTTAACACATACTGAGGCCTCAAAATGTATACCCTATAATAGATGACAATAGGATGCCCGAATGGAACACACAAGGAGTGATATGAAAATGAAACCTCATATACTGTAGTAATCTTATAATTATATTGTGGATTTATTTTCTTTTTGGATGTTTTTTATTTATATTTATTTATAAAAATGTTTTACCAAGAAGTAATACATTGAGACTTACCTCTTGTTTTCAAGTATGTCCTGGGCATAGAGTTAAGATGGCAAATAATACATGGTACAAATACATAGTTACATAAGTGAACAGGGTATACATTATATACAAGACATAGCATGCACAGTTAGAGAAAATATATACTGTAGGTACATGTACTGTAACAGTTACAGACCAGATTGAAATGTGAGACAGCTTTAGTTTTGAAAGAACTAAAACTAGTGGTGGCTGTGAGAGTCTCCAGTAGGTTGTTCCAGTTTTGGGGTGCACAGTAAGAGAAGGAGGAGCGTCCGCTTCTTTGTGGAGCCTTGGGACCATGAACAGTCTTTTGGAGTCAGATCTCAGATGATAAGTGCTGCATGGGGTTGGGGTGAGAACCTTGTTCAGATAGATGGGTAGCTTGCCCAGAAAGTATTTGAAGGCAAGACAGGAAAGATGAACTTTGCTCCTAGACTCAAGTGATGACCAATCAAGTTCTTTGAGCATTTCACAGTGATGTGTGTTGTAGTTGCATTGGACAACAAAACGGCATTTTGAATTGTAGAGGGTGTCAAGTTTGCTAAGGTGGGTTTGGGGTGTCGAGCCATATACTATGTCCCCATAGTCGATAATTGGCATTAGCATCTGCTGTGCGATACGCTTTCTGACCAGCAGACTCAGGGAGGATTTGTTCCTGTAAAGTACACCTAGTTTGGCATAAGTTTTGGATGTCAGGGTATCAATGTGCACCCCGAATGTTAAGTGGGATTAAAACCATATGCCCAAGTATTTAAAACTAGTAACAGGAGTTAGGGTGTGTTAGCGTTGGTTCTGATCTGGAGCTCAGTCACTGGAAGCTTTAAAAATGTAGTGTTGGTCCCAAATACCATTGTTACAGTTTGTCAGTGTTTAAAAACAGTTTGTTATGTGTTCGAGGTCGGAGAGGCTATGGCTGTGTGCATATAAGATTGTGTCATCTGCATACATGTGTAGTGAAGCTCTCTTACAAGCTGTAGGAAGATCATAGGGGCCCCAGAACAGAGCCTTGCGGGACACCACAGGTGATATCCAAGGGGTTGGCGTTAGAGCCTGAGATGAACACATGTTGGGATCTACCTGATGGGTAGGAATGAAACCAGTTTAAATCATGTTTCCCTATTCCAGAGCACTGGAGTTTGTTATGCAGGACAGCATGATCAACAGTATCAAAAGCCTTTGTAAAATCTAGGAATATTGCACCAGTGAGTTGTCCCCGTTCCATTCCACACTGGATTTCATTGCAAACTTTTAGCAGGGTAGTTACGGTGGAGTGTTTGGGGCAAAAGCCAGATTGGAATTGGCTAGGGAAATTTGTCTTGGTATAGTAATCGCCATGTGCCATGATTACCTGAATGACCGGAACAGCACAGGACTAAGACCGCATTGAGAGTTCTGGTATTTAAATGCTTATTATTTGGTACATTGCCTTCAAATTGGTGATAGAGCACATTGCACAGTTTTTTTTTCTCTCCAAAGTTTTGCACTTGGGTTACTTCGAATTTTGTACGTTTTCATCTTTCAATTCTGGGGAGGGGGGGGGGGGGGTAAGATGCATAAAATAGTGAAAGTTTATCTATTTGTATCTAAGTATTAATTAATCACTACATTTTTATATCACCCTATTGATAAATGTTTCACATTTATGTAGCCAGGTCCACTTCTTACCTCTGGGCTGCATGAGGGGGACAGCTGTTAGTCTCTGCGGGACCAGGAGCAGACGAGCGGTTCGCCGGAGCTCCGGAGTGGACGCCACCATCTTTCTTTGTGCCACAGATGCGCAGTACCAGCTCGCACATGCGCTGTAATTTTCAAGTTGCGGAGCCCATCTTTGTACACCCGGCGCATGTGCAGTACAGTAAGGAGCGGCGGCCATTACACCAATAGCTCTGCCGTGTGAACTGCAACTCCCATGAGCCTTTGGGAGTAGGGACACAAGGCCCACAGCAGTCAATAGGCTCCTGGAATCCTGCTGCAAGAGACAGTTACACACTCAGGGGACCACGCCAGTCTGCAGAGGGAGCTGAAGTTTAGAGGTAGTGTCAGGGAGCTGTGCTTCCCTGGACTACACCTTGCTTGTCCCCTTAGGCCCAAGCTAGGCCATGAGACCAAAACCAGATTGTGGCTGCTACAAGGACAGGCCCCTTAGATAGGGACAGCAAAGATGTAGAGGAGCACAGCAGCGTTTCTCAGCAGCATACCAGCTAGTGGATCGCCAAAAAATGAGGGTAACTCCAAACAGGGATAAGTATTAAAAAAGTGATTTAATGGTCAGTACAAAAACAAACAATGGTAGGAACGCACCTACGCGTTTCGTCCGTAAAGGACTTTCTTAGATAGGGACACTGCCCTCATTAGCTTCTATAGTGTCAGGGACACAGCAGGACGCCATTTGTTCAGTAAACCGGTTATATCATACCAGTGTGTATTTCTTATTGTCCTGCACGGGGTTTTCCCACACTGTTAGGATCTCGCGCAGGTGGAGGCACTGTCAACAAACGGATCAGATACACCCCAGGCTCCCAGCAGCTGAGATTCAGGACTCCTGTGAGCTGCAGGTAAAGCACCACATATACCATAACTGCCACATCTCCCAGGAGGTGGAGGAAAGTGTGCTACATTTATATTTATATTATTTGTACAATATTTTCTTTTGTGCGCTTTCTTACCTTTGTCACGTGTGTGTATGTGTGTGTGTGTGTGTGTGTGTGTGTGTGTGTGTGTGTGTGTGTGTGTGTGTGTGTGTGTGTGTGTGTGTGTGTGTGTGTGTGTGTGTGTGTGTGTGTGTGTGTGTGTATAAAACAATACAAATGAAGTGTAAAAAGCGCTACTTTTAGGGTAATATATAATATTAATGCTCTAAATGCAAATATAATATTCAAAAAGTGGATATAAAGAGGAGAGAATAATTAATTGCCTACGCTCTATAAAGGATTTGTGAATCTGTTTGTATGTGTTTTGAATCTATTATTCACATGAACCATCAATACAAATATATACGGAATGGTATATAATACAGTATTATACAATAAAGTATTTGAAAGTCCATGATTGGCAAACAGTAGGTCTAACTCGGTGTCAAGCAGAAATAGTGGAGTCTTCGGCTGCTTCTTTGTAAATAAACCACATCCACAAGATAGAATCTAAAAACAAACGTGAGAGGTGTGGGGTCCATAGTGTAAAATGATTTAAAATAAACTCTGAAATATGCAGGTGTAAAAAATGGCCACTCACAAGGTAGAATTCATAAATCTGCAGTGAAAGCACATGTAGTGCTTGTGACCAATCGTCTGTCGAAAGGAGAGAGATGAGTTTCTAGGTCAAGGTGGTCTTTTAGAAGTGTTTTTTCAATCCACTCATCCAAAGCCGCAGGTGGATAGTCTGCTCTTTATGTCACGCACATTATTTGTGTACAACTTTACGATTATTATATTTGCATTCACAGCACTAATGTATATTACACGTAAGGTAGCGCTTTTTGCACTTTATTTGTTTTGTGCTATATTCACCCAAGTAATTAGCAGCCATCTAGTGTTTTCCACTAATCATTATTATTATTATTAATAAGGATAGATTTACAGAAGACTGTTAATTTCTTAACGTTATGTTATCTCTATTTGACATATTGATATCCTTAATGTGTATCCCCAAAGATTCTTAGATCTCCGATGTCTTTACATGCACCAGAAAAATTGTGGATCAATAAATTTGTACGGCTGTCTTGCTTACTCATATGCAAATCATATGGTAATGAGCATTTTACCTAACAATGGAGATCCTCAGACCCCTGCCCATGTAAGCGCATGATAACAAGGCTACGATGAGATGAGACCCTGATTAGTATTGTGTTATTGGAGAGACGCAGGACAGAATCCCTATTGATGCACTCACTTGAGATAGAAATCAAAAATAAAAAAGTTTTATTCATATTTAGAAACAACACTGACTAATTTAAAACCTGATAATAGCGCATGTTTTGCCACAGTTAGTCCTGGTGTGCAATCTATTGTACCCTATTTGATCACTGTAACAGGGGACTTTCCCTGTTCACAAATCTGCCTTTAATCCAGCAGTGTGGTGGTTAACTGCTGGTAGGCAATTAACTAACACCACCTGCCTGATTAGATGGCTTAGAAAAAGCCTGTCTTTTGAGACAGGAAATGAGACTCCTTAGCTCACGTGTGAGCTGAACTTTGGAGACAGAGCAGAGGTTCTTGAGTCTCCCAGGAGAGACTGACCAAGAGAACACAGATCTCTGTAGCTGACAAATAAGACTTCTAAACCTGGATCCTGACATTTTCTGTGCAAACACGGGTGCGGTTCCAGGAGAGCAGAGAAGCTTCCCGTACAGCAGCCAGCTAACAGATAAGACTTTTATTAACAAGACTTTTTATATCTGTTCATTTCATGCTATGTGTTTGGGGCTGGGAGACATGCTTAACTAAGGGAGTTGTGAATTGCATAGTATTTCACTAGAACCACACCCAAGTGAATAGAAGCTTTGTTTCCCCCTTGTTTGGATGGTTTCCTGATGTTAAGGAAAAGGCACAATAAAGCCTTGTTATAATTTCACCTTACAAAAGTCTCCAATTGTGTACCTCTGTGAGCGTCCGTCTACAATCACTAAGATAGTAATTCAGATAGTGATCTAGGTGTTAAGGGCCAGATATAGTGTAGCTCTGATGTTAATAAAGAGGTCAAAGTCAGATCTCTGGGGAAAGGCACTTGTATGTATAAATGTACATGGAGTTGAAGTGATCAAAATGTCAGGTAATGTTATGCAGAATTAATCGTTATTCCTGCTAATTTAAGTATATGACACATTTAGGGTGCATAGCTGGGTTTCAGTAACAGCAGTTAACGTTTTACTGCGGTTTCCTTTGACTGTTAATAACCCTATAGTGAGGTCACATCGTTTTACCCTGTTAAAGATAAGCATAGGGCAGTTAGACTAAAAGTCACCACTTCAAATCTCCAAACATAATAATTAAACCAGTGCTATATTCACTTAATATCATTCGTGAATATTGTTATTTTCTTCCCTTCACGGAAAGCGTGTTAGGCTGGGTACCTGCAGACTTCGGTCAGAGATCCCTTCCAGGTAAGAGCTATGTCTCCAAATCCTAGCGCTAGCTAGTGGGATCCACATATGTATATGGCCCACATCTTTGTTAAACTGGCAGCTACGAGACACACACCACGCTGTGTAAGAAAACAGACCAAGCTACTGCTAGCTGGTCGCGCTAGTGACGTCACAGCAGGACGTCGCACCCGACACGTGTTTCGTTCCAAAGCTAGGAACATCTTCGGGGGTGGGCGGACCTATGCTCCCGTCTGCCTTATATACCGTGCGTCATCATAGCAACCCCATAGCATCGCTATGACACTTTGGTCATGACGCATATGGGAGTGGCTTGACGGGAAACAGGTAGGTAAAAGATGAATCCTAGTGATTCAAAATAACAGGTTAAAAAACAAATATATTTAAAACCAGAGTCAGAACATGAAACACAGACAGAGCTCAGTGCATATACAGTGAAACTTATACATGGTACAGTGCCTAAATATATATGTATAGATATCTTTTAAATAAAATGGTCTTTTAGTTTAACATTTTGGCCAAAGTGTTGTAAGCCCCTGAGCCACTGCACGGCAGACCACATCTCAAGGGTCCCTAACACTAATATAAATTCTTAATAACCTGTGCATTACCAGGGAGAATGATTTATAATAAATCTGTCAAAATTAGTTGCATAGTTCTAAGTCTGATTGAAGCTTTTATTAACCTGTACATTACCAGGGAAAGCACTCTGTATTAGATTGGTCACAATCATACTGCAAGCAAGCAAGTTCCCCTGAGAGTGGGAGATGCTATGGAGTGAGCTTTTAACCATTCATTTAAATGTGGGAGGGGGTGAGGTTCAATTAGGTAGGAGGAGCCACCCTCCAATCAGCCAAGACCAGCTGAACAGACAGATTTATTATAAATCATTATTTATGCACAGGGGCGAGGAGCCGAAGAGGTCGGTAAGGCAGGATTGTTTTGTGTGTCCAGGGACTCCCTGAGGGGAGAGAGAGCTCTGTGTGGGGAGCGCGGAGGACGCCGATTCCTGACAGTACCCCCCTCTTCAGGAACGGCCTCAGGACGGTCCATGAACGGTTTCTCTGGAAACTTTTTCCTGAAGTACTTAAGAAGGGCCGGGGCATGAATGTCCTTTAAAGGTACCCAGGATCTCTCTTCAGGGCCAAAGCCCTTCCACTGCACCAAGAACTGGAGCTGGCCCCTGGATAGGCGAGAATCCAAAAGAGAGTGAACTTCGTATTCCTCGTTATTTTGGACAGTAATGGGGTCCGGTTTACGAGTCTGATCCGGAAAGAAGTGACTGGAGATGAATGGTTTTAAGAGGGACACATGATAGACATTGGGAATCTTCATACTGGGTGGTAGTTGGAGCCGGTATGCCACGGGATTGATTTGTTCACAAATAGGGAAGGGACCCAGGAAATTAGGTGCCAGTTTAGGAGATGGTACCTTGAGGTGGATATTCTTAGAGGAGAGCCATACCAAATCCCCTGGTTTGTAACTGGGTGCCGAACGACGACGATGATCAGCCTGTAGTTTCGATCTGCGGGAGGAGTCGAGAAGGGTAGACTGAATCCTGGACCATGCGGTTTGGAGGGAAGAAATGCGTTCATCTACGGCTGCTACTCCAGAAGGGATGTTGGGGATGGGAAGACAGGGAGGGTGGAACCCATAATTTATAAAGAAGGGCGACTCCTGGGTGGCCTCGTTTTTGCAGAATTGACGGCATACTCTGCCCAAGAAAGGAGTTGAGTCCAATCATCCTGGAAATCGGATATGAAACATCTCAGATACTTCTCCAGGGATTGATTGATTCTCTTCGTTTGTCCATTGGACTGAGGATGATAGGCAGAAGAGAAAGAAGAAGAGATGCCCAATCTCTTCGTGAAAGTTCTCCAAAATTTGGATACGAACTGAGAACCTCTGTCAGAAACAATGGACGAAGGGATCCCATGAATCCGGAAAATCTGCTCCGTAAAGATATCAGCAAGGGCGGGGGAGAGTTGGTTAATCCTTTAAGTGGAATAAAATGGGACATCTTCGAGAACCTGTCCACGACCACCAAGATAGTGTTCATTCCTCTAGACCTGGGCAACTCCACGATGAAGTCCATCGAAATGTGGGAACGGGGCAGTCAGGAACTGCAAGAGGTAACAGAAAACCCTGAGGCTTTTGACCGAGAGACTTGCTTTGAGCGCACGTGGGGCAGGCGCGGGTAAACTCCAGAATATCTTGAGACATCCTTGGCCACCAGAAATTCCAATGAAATGAGATCAGTAGTTTTCTTAAAACCTGGATGACCTGCAGATTTAGAGGCGTGACCCAAAGTCAGGACCTCTGGAACAAATTTGGAAGGTACGAAGAGTTTGTTGTCAGGAACGACCAAGTCCTTGGGAATGCGTCTCTGGGAGTGCAAAATCTTGTCAAGATTCTTGAATGAAGACGTGGCGAGAATCCTCTCTTGTGGAAGGATAGTCTCTAAAGGTTCCTCTGGTCTCTCTTCAGAAGAATGGATTCGGGAGAGTGCGTCTGCCTAAACGTTCTTAGTCACGGGTATATAGGAAAGGTGAAAATCGTGGACCAAGGCGTCGAGCGTTTTCTATGTAAAGAAGGTTCTTGTGGTCCGTGAGAATAGTAAACAGCTCTTTCGACCCCTCCAGCAGGTGTCTCCACTCTTGAAGAGCCATCTTCACGGCCAGAAGTTCTCTGTTACCCACGTCATAGTTCCTCTCGGCGGATGAGAATTTCTTGGAAAAATATGCATAGGGATGTAACTTATCTTGAGGCATGGGTCTCTGAGAAAGAATGGCTCCAGCGCCGCAATCAGAAGCGTCAACCTCCAGGACGAAGGGAAGTTCAATGTTGGGATGACGGAGAATAGGTGCAGATATAAAAGCTTCCTTGAGTGTCTCGAAGGCGGAGATAGCCTTGGATGACCAAGCAGAAGGATCAGCTCCTTTTTTGGTGAGCACAGTGAGGGGTGCCACAACGGTAGAAAAACTCTGTATAAACTTACGATAGTAATTAGCGAACCCTAAAAAATGTTGTATGGCCTTGAGAGAATTGGGTCTTGGCCATTCAGTGACTGCTTGAAGTTCACCGGAGTCCATCATAAACCCGTCATTGGAAATGATGTACCCCAGGAACGGAGTAGAGGTCTGATGAAAGGTGCACTTGTCCAGTTTGGCGTACAAATGGTGTTCACGAAGACGGGAAAGGACATAGGAGGTGTGGCGTATATGGTCCTGGAGATCTTTGGAAAAAATCAGGAGATCATCTAAGTATAGTATAACAAAAATATTGAGTACCTTACGAAAGACGTCGTTGATGAAAACCTGGAAGACAGCGGGAGCATTATATAAGCCGAAAGGCATTACAAGATACTCGTAGTGTCCACTACGCGTGTTGAAGGCCGTTTTCCATTCATCCCCCTTCCTTATGCGCACCAGGTTATAGGCACCACGTAGATCCAACTTGGAAAAAATCTTGCCCCCTGTAATTTATCGAACACTTTGGTAATATAGGGAAGGGGGTAACGATTTTTGATAGTTATGTGGTTCAAACCCCTGTAATCGATGCAAGGCCTCAACGACCCGTCCTTTTTCTTGACGAAGAAAAACCCAGCCCCTGCTAGGGAATTGGAGTGACGAATAAAGCCTTTCTTGAGATTCTCCTGGATATATTCATCCATAGCGTGAGATTCTGGTAACGACAAGGCGTAGGTCTTGGACTTGGGTAGGGAGTAACCTGGAACCAGATCGATCGGACAATCGTAAGTCCTGTGTGGCGGCAAAAGATCTGACTGTACCTTATTGAAAACGTCCCGGAATTGCTGGTAAACAGAAGGTAGAATAACTTCGGGAACAGAGGTATTGGCCAGCAGTTGATGAGTCTCGCCTGACCTCGGCCTCCAGGAGATGGGAGCAGAGGAAGTCCAGTCAATGAGAGGATTGTTAAGCTATAGCCAAGGAAGACCAAGGGTGATGGGTATCCCAGGAGCGTGAATGGCATTGAGAACTAAGATCTCCTTGTGAAGATGTGAGGACAGAAGGAGATGTGGGCCGGGGTAAGAGGACGTCCATCGATACCGACGAGTGCGATGGGAACCTTCTTCCTCACGAGCGGTATGCGGTTTAGCCTGGCGAATTCAAGGTCCACGAAGTTTCCTCCAGCTCCTGAGTCAATGAAAGCGGCGGTAGAAGTCTGGAACTTATCGCCTGAAAGGGAGACTGGAAATGTAAGTTTCTTAGGGAGTTCACCTTTATGAAGGGGACGTGGAGACATTACACCCAGAAAGAGCCCCTCTGTACTCACTGGGTGTTCCCGTTTCCCGGACGCAGTGGACACTCCCAAACCAGATGCTCCATGGATCCGCAGTAGAAACACAATCCCCCGGCGTGGCGGAACTGCCGTATCGGTGTGCGGATGCGTTGTACCCCCAATTGCATTGGCTCTGGCAACTCCAGTGGAGGAGTGTTGCTGAGTGTACTGGAGAACGGAACTTGAAAGTTATGGAAGCGAGTGCGCTGACGCTCTGAGCGGCGTACCTGGATATGTTGATTCACTCGGACGGCCAAATCAATGAGGACCTCCAATTGATCCGGCCTTGATTGGCGAGAGAGTTCATCCTTGATGGGATCTGCCAGGCCTTGCCAGAATACGGAGACGAGAGCCTCTTGTCCCCAGTTAGTCTCAGCTGCTAGAGTCCGAAATTCCACAGCATACTGTGTCACCATTCACCGTCCCTGAGTTATCTGGAGAAGAGAAACAGATGCCATCTCCCGACGAGCAGGGGAATCGAATACTTGTTGGAACTCTGCTTTAAATGCCGGGTAATCTTGGGTAAGATCAGAACATCGCTCCCAAACCGGGGAAGCCCAAGCTAGGGCGCTGCCAGTGAGGAGGTTATAAATGTAGGCTACCTTCTTGCGACCAGTATTGTAGAGATGGGGGGCCATTTCAAACTGCACCTCACACTGGCAAATTGCGCGCGAAGTGGAGGGGGGGGTGCGTGGGGGAAACGCGGTGGCGCGGGGTTTTGATTGGCGGCAGTCGGTATTACTTCAAATAAAAGCTGCCGCTACTGTACAATTAGGAACGGAGGCGGGACAAGAAGAGCTACAGGGAGACAGTGCAGATTGGTGCAGGCATAACAGGCCAGGTGAGTCTTGTTGGTAACCTGAGTATGCTCGTGTGGTGTGCTGGCTGCTCGGCTCGCAGCAGCCTTGTTCGCGCATGCGCAGTGGGGCCTGCACGGCGCCTGACAGCATGGGTTGCCAGATGGTGACGTCAGAACGGCCCGTTCTGAGTAGTTCAATGAATCCCCTGTGTTGGGGGAGTGCTCCAGACACGTTATTTGCAGGACATTGGTTGGAGCTGGGAGATCACCAGGTGAGGTGCATTATTACAGTGATTGGGTGCTGGTGATTGGTTGTATGTGATTTATGTGCACTTAGGGTGGGGTATATAGGTGGGTCACTCACAGTTGGTGGTTGCACGGCCCTGAGGAAGGTCTCCCTGCGGGACCGAAACGTTGGCATTCATGTAACAGTGTGTTTTGAATACAGTAGAGGCAACGTTTATTCTAACATTTGCCGTAAACTAGCCGGGTTACATTCTGGGTATGTGCTGGGTATGTGCTGGGTATGTTCTGGGCTAGTTTGAGGCACGTTTAAGGTATTTCTGCATTGACTAACGACCCATAGGATTAACACAGCAAGGATCCCTGGCAGTCCAATTCAGTTTGAATGGGGCTGCCAGGGACCCCCGCTGTTAATCTGATAGGCCATTAATCAATGCAGAAATGCTGGGGCTAGTTTAAGGAAAGTTTAAGGCATGTATTCAGAATGTACCTGGGTGTTTCCTGGGTTTTTTGGGGAATTGCCACTGGTTTTTGTTCGAATAAGAGTTGCCTCTACTGTACATCTTTTTTTGCTGTATGCTGTCTCCTTTATTAGTTCATGGACTGGTAACTATGCTGTTTATCTCTATGGGACTAGCATCTGCTTATGCTTTGTATTAGTGTGCTGACTGGCTCTATCTATTATATATATATATATATATATACAGTAGCGACAAAGTTTATTCGAGCAAATGCCGCTCGGCAGGATGCGTGGCGGCAGCGTGGAGAAGCGTTGGGAAGCGGCTCGTTCGCGTGACGTCGGTGACGTCACAGTCAAGCGAGCGCCCGGCTTCCCCGGCTTCCCCGGCTTCCCCGGCTTCCCCGACTCCCCTGAAGGTTTGAAGTGAGGTAAGCGGGGGAGCGGGGAAGCAGAGGGGCACAGCAGGCGCAGCTAGAGGGTCAGGAAGATGTTTAAATTGCGCGCGGATTGGAGGGGGGGGGGAACGGAGGGGACGCGGCTGGATGCGGCTGATGTGCTGACTTTCCTCAGCACCAGCCGGAGTAAATCCCGGTGAACCGGCGGCATTTGCTGCAATAAACTTTGTCGGTGCTGTATATATATATATATATATATATATATATATATATATATATATATATATATATATTTTTTTTTTTTTTTTTTTTTACGTTACAAGTACAAACCACTCACTTGCTTTGTTAGTCCCATGCTGTGTTTAAAAGCTGTGTGAACGGTGATACATCAGCTTAAATGGGCTCAATGTGAATGGATATTCCAGGCAAAAGGTGACACATTGTGTGCTCATTTGCATGTAATTTCCCAGAATCCCTTGCTGCAGTGGGAGCACTGTATGCGAGGTGATAATGGTTGAAAGGCAGGGTTGCAGACCTGTCTAAGACATGTGAAAGTGCTCACAAGTGATATTCTTTATTGGCTATATATATATATATATATATATATATATATATAGTGGTAATTTGGGGGGTTTCTGAGAGGTTGTTGGGTATTTGTGTGTTTGTTAACTTTTTCCAGCTGGTGTCAGCTGTTTTGGAGGTTAGTGGCTCCTCCCATCCAGGGTTTAAAGGTCGCCCCTCCCCACTTTCCAAGTAAGCTGGTTTTCTTTTCATGCAGCTGGTTGCAACAGGTTCAATGCCAGGGCCATCCTTCCCCTAGTTAATGTATCGCCGATATTTCGCCCTCTTCTGTAGCAAAATAGTGGGGGACGCTCAAAATTCTTGCCAATGGTGGCATCATTCGCCAATATATTCCAGTGTTGTTGGATCGAGTCTGCAGAGTCTGCCCTACGCGTTTCTCCTCTAGGGCTTCCTCAGGGGCTTCCTTATGCCTCTTAGAGGAGAAAAGCGTAGGGCAGACTCTGCAGACATTGCAGACATTGCAAACCGAGCAGTTTGAGACGCGCTGCAGAACGGAGTGGAGGTAGCGCTCTGACGTCATCGAAGGTCGGAGTCTCGCGAGAATTGGAGCCGGAGCACGTGACACGGAAGCAAACCAGGACAGCATCAGTGCAGTGGACCGGAGACCCAGCTCTACGAGTGTGAGAGACTCAATTCAAACTCTCAACTGCTTGAAAATATTTCACAACATGTGAGTGAGACACTGTTTGTTATTTTTTAGATAGTTTTTTACAATAAAAGGTTTTATACTATACTTGTCCTACTGTCCCTTCCCCCCCCCCCCCCCCTCCCGGTGAGCTTCATCCCATGTAAAGGTGACGTGCAGCAGCAGACGGAAGGTGAATTTAAAGAAGACCTCTGGAGCAAGCAATACATGTGGAGTGTCTGAGACCTATACCAACTGCAAAGATATCCAGTAGCAGAGTTCCTGAATCCCAGTGGTGGATTAGAGGCTTTACTTGGCAGACTAAGTGTAAGTGTATATCTCACCACCTTGACTCTGAAAGTTAAAGACATACTGCCCTATGATATTTTTCTCTTTGTTTCTTTCCTGGCTTATTTGCGCCTAGGTCATCTCTTCTCTACATTATCCATTGCGGCAAGTGTGGAGCCGCAGACCTAATTGGCAGCATCCAAGCAGGATTAGACTGTAAGGTATAACACCTCCTGTTTGACTGATTGGCCAGGTGTAGTTAATATTTTTTACTGCATCCCACTAAGTGTTTGGAATTTGCGCTGTTTGTATTCTGTCTTTTTATATATATATATATATATATATATATATATATATATATATATATATATATATATATTATATATATATACATATATATAAATATATATATATATATATATATATATATATATATATATATATATATATATATATTATATATATATATAGCAAATGGAAATATAACTGTATGCTCATTTGCATTTCTTAGGCAAGTGCAAATGAGCATACAGTTATATAACTTAACTAAGTATATATATATATATATATATATATATATATATATATATATATATATATATACTTAGTTAAGTTATGGTGAGTAAAAAAAGTGACAAAAACCCTTCACAGCAAAGCATATGGCAAATGGAAATATAACTGTATGCTCATTTGCACTTGCCTAAGACATGCAAATGAGCATACAGTTACTGTAGTTGCTCCAATATCCAATATATATATATATATATATACAGAGAGAGAGAGAGAGAGAGAGAGAGAGAGAGAGAGAGAGAGAGAGAGAGAGAGAGAGAGAGAGAGAGAGAGAGAGAGAGAGAGAGAGAGAGAGAGAGAGAGAGAGAGAGAGAGAGAGAGAGAGAGAGAGAGAAGAACAGAGAGCGCACGTCCCATAGTGTAAAACAGTACATTTAATCAATAAAAAAGAGGACAAGGGGATTAAGAACACTCACAAAAGTACAAGATAAAAATGCAGTTTGTGATATAATCACCACCAACAAGGCCACACCGTCCTGGAACACATCAGATGGTAGATAGTCCCTCCTGTACACCTCCAGCAGTTGTCGGATGATTGGAAGCAATGTCTCTTAGCGTCAGTGCGATTAGGAGTTTCTTTCAGCCTCAGATCAGCTCCATGCGCTCTCCGGCCGTAAATTGCGCACTGCGTGATGACGTAGTGTCGTGGTAGCGTGCCCTGACGCGTTTCTTCACGACAGTGACTTTCTCAAAGGGAATATCAACTAGGGGGAGGGCTCGGTATTTATGGGCTCATCTATTCAAAGAGGAGTGACACCGGAGCAACCAGAGGCCAATCGCCAGTGCCCAAACATAAAACCACGGCACTGGCGATGGACCAATGAAAACAACCGTGTCAAACCTAACAGCACAAATACTGGTGTATAATGTTATACATAAACAAAGCAAACTACAGATATAAATAAAATGTATAATACCACTAAATAGAACCACATGTCAATGAAGGTGGATATAAATAATTGGTACACGACATACATTCACAAAAAAAGAGATGTGTAAAGTATAAAACATAAAAATAAATAAAAATAAATAATAGGAACTCACAGCATTTAAAACTTCATAATACATGTATATGTGCTAATGTCAGCAGATGGACACCTGTTGAACATGTCACATATAAGATTAGAGCATCAACAAAGAAAGACCCTCATTTAATAATAGTTCATTATATATTAACCAATAAAATACAGTATTAAATAACATCTACATGTATATGATAATATACATGTCCCAAGTCTCTCATTATTATAATAAATATAAAAAATAAAAACAAAGACCATCACAGATAAACTCCATTAATATAAATGAATTGTCAAATAAATTCTAATGAAATCTAACCTCACTGGACTAAGGAAGAAAATGAAAAATGAAAATAGAAGAAATGATATAAGATATGGGTGGATAGTTGGTGAATGGATGAATGAATGGGAAGGGGAAAGGGGGAAAAGGGAAAAAGGGGGGGTGGGAGAGGGAGAGAAAGGGGGGGGAGAAGTGGTGGAGGGGGGGGAGAAGGGGGGAGAGGAGGGGAGGAGGGAAAAGGGGGGGTGGGGGGGAGGGATGGCAGAGTCAATGGACCAGGACTGGGGATTACACCAAAGTACTAGTGTCTAGACAATCATTGAGTCCACCAGGGGTTAAAGTTCCCAACTGGTGGATCCAATATGTCTCCCTTCGACACAACATTTTGTACCGATCCCCCCCTCTAGCAGAGGCAGGAATGTGTTGAATACCCATAATCAATAAGGAATCTGGACTCTTATTGTGAAAACATTTAAAATGTCTAGAAATATTATGGGTATTTAGACCATGCAGCACATTCCTCCTATGCTCGAGGAAGCGGGTACTGAGGGATCGTGTGGTGCGACCCACATATTGCTGGCCGCAACCACATTGTATAAAGTAGACCACATAAGTGCTAAGGCAATTAATACTGCCCCTCGCCTCATGTTTCCCACCTTTTCGAAGGGAGACAAACTCCGCTGAAACAGTTAAATGTTTGCATGTGATGCAGTGGCCTCTGCCACATCTGTGGTTACCAGATTGGCCCACAGGCGTGGCATTTGCAGCCCCATCAATCGTAGATAATTTACTTGGAGCTAAGATTGTCTTGATATTTCTAGCCTTCCTATATATTATCGGTGGTCTCTCAGGAAGAATATTACAGAAATGGGGATCACACTTCAAGATGCTCCAGTGGGTATTTAATATACCCCTAATAGTTCCAAATGACTGATTAAAAGTGGTGATAAATCTAGGATTTCCATCGATATTACCCGATCTATTCCCAGGTTTACCATAACCTACATGTGGCTTAATGGAGTCTTTAGATTTCTTGAGAAGTGTGGATCTGTCTGAGGCCTTTGCCCTCCTGAAAAAGTCGTTGACAAGGATGGGGTCATAACCCTTCATTGCAAATTTGTTACTTAGGTGAATCGATTGATTCAAAAAATCGCTCTCTTTGGTGCAGTTCCTTTTTAAACGATAGAACTGTCCCAAAGGTATGTTCCTGAGCCACTGTGCATGGTGATTACTGGATGAATGGACATAATTATTAACAGAAACAGGCTTGAAGTGAATAGTAGTGATAATGTTCCCTTCTGTATCCGAGGTCAAAATAAGATCCAGGAACACTACAGAAATAGAACTAATTTCAAATGTGAATTTCAAGCCTAATTCATTTTGATCAAAAGAACTCAGGACATCAGACAAAACTGTGACATCACCCTCCCAAAAATAATGTCATTAATGAAACGGCCATAGTAAACAAGGCCCGCCCCCAGTTCGGCATTTTGCCAAATGGATGTTTCTTCCCAATAGCCCATGAAGAGATTGGCATAACTGGGGGCAAACCTCGTACCCATAGCCGTTCCACAAATTTGCAAATAAAATAAATCCTCAAAAGAAAAGTAATTGTGCGTCAAAATAAATAGGTTTTATGTTTGGGCACTGGCGATTGGCCTCTGGTTGCTCCGGTGCCACTCCTCTTTGAATAGATGAGCCCATAAATACCGAGCCCTCCCCCTAGTTGATATTCCCTTTGAGAAAGTCACTGTCGTGATGAAACGCGTCAGGGCACGCTACCACGACACTACGTCATCACGCAGTGCGCGCTTTATGGCCGGAGAGCGCATGGAGCTGATCTGAGGCTGAAAGAAACTCCTAATCGCACTGACGCTAAGAGACATTGCTTCCAATCATCTGACAACTGCTGGAGGTGAACCGGAGGGACTATCTACCATCTGATGTGTTCCAGGACGGTGTGGCCTTGTTGGTGGTGATTATATCACAAACTGCCTTTTTATCTTGTACTTTTGTGAGTGTTCTTAATCCCCTTGTCCTCTTTTTTATTGATTAAATGTACTGTTTTACACTATGGGACGTGCGCTCTCTGTTCTTCTCTTTCTATAGTCTTCCTGTTGGAATTGGTTATTCCTTCTGAGAGCAGCCGTAGATCCCTGAGCAGCATTTCCAATTACATTTGAATTTCTATTGGACTTGTACTAGGGTTGGACTTTATTCCATTTTTTGTCCCCTTTTCTTCCCTGTTTGTTATATGTTATTATTATACATTGGCATGTGTTTTTATATTTTTTACACATTTTTAACACTTTTTCACATCTATGGTTTTCTCTTTTTATATTGTTAGATTGATAATTTAATTTTATATTCACCAATATTATACACAATATCTGCACGGTTTAATTTACTTCATTTTATTTTGTTTCACGAGTGGCGCTACTGAAATCTTTCTTTCATATATATATATATATATATATATATATATATATATATATATATATATATGTCATTTCCCAGAATCCCTTGCTGCAGTGGAAGTGCTGTATGCTGGGTGATAATCGGGAAAGGCGGGGTTGCAGACCTGCCTAAGACATGCAGATGAGCATACAGTTGTATTTGCATATTTGCTTTCCTGTGGAGGGTTTTTGTCACTTTTTTTACTCACCATAACTTAACTCAGTATTATGGTATAGCCTATCCCATAGCCTCTTATGCATATCCAGTTAAAATCAACCCCACACTGATGAGACCCATCAAGGTCGAAACAGCTGTCTGTGGGTGGTTTTCTGGGTATGCACCTTAACCCTGGCTGTGCTCAAAGCTGTGACCATGCAGCAAGCTTAAGCCTATAGGAAACCATGTTAAAAATGGTTTTTGAGGCAAAAAGTGACACTGTGTGCTCATTTGCATGTCATTTCCCAGAATCCCTTGCTGCAGTGGAAGTGCTGTATGCTGGGTGATAATGGGGAAAGGCGGGGTTGCAGACCTGCCTAAGACATGCAGATGAGCATACAGTTGTATTTGCATATTTGCTTTCCTGTGGAGGGTTTTGTCACTTTTTTTACTCACCATAACTTAACTCAGTATTATGGTATAGCCTATCCCATAGCCACATATGCATATCCAGTTAAAATCAACCCCACACTGATGAGACCCATCAAGGTCGAAACAGCTGTCTGTGGGTGGTTTTCTGGGTATGCACCTTAACCCTGGCTGTGCTCAAAGCTGTGACCATGCAGCAAGCTTAAGCCTATAGGGAACTATGTTAAAAATGGTTTTTGAGGCAAAAAGTGACACTGTGTGCTCATTTGCATGTCATTTCCCAGAATCCCTTGCTGCAGTGGAAGAGCTGTATGCTGGGTGATAATGGGGAAAGGCGGGGTTGCAGACCTGCCTAAGACATGCAGATGAGCATACAGTTGTATTTGCATATATATATATATATATATATATATATATATATATATATATATAACGGAAATAGCCGTGTTAGTCCAGTTGCGATAGTGCAGAATAAATTAGTTTTTCAGGATTAGGTGATACCTTTTTTATTTGGACTAACAATTAATGTCATATGACATGTTTCCAGAGTTTTCCTCTCTTCCTCGGGTCAGCAATACTGATATACAAAGGTTTCCACGACTTAGAGAGGGATTGGGGTAAAAAAAAGGAAGAATAAAGAACAGAGAGGCACAGAAAGGGTGTTAAAACAGAGATAAGGAAGGTGAGATTTAGGGATGGGGGGGTGTACATCCACAGAAGAACAGAAGGGGAAGAGGATAATCGAACTTACCCGGCTGCACGAGTGTACATAGAAAACCCAGTCGGCCCAGTACATCATCAGGACAGGGTAGTGCCGAATCTAATGTACGAGGTATTAGTGGGTCAGAATTTCCCATGCTTTTGGGAACTGTGGGAAAGAAAGTCTGATTGTGTCCAGGATGTACCCTTGGTGTCTGAGATCCCCGATCCAGTAGACCCTGGTTCTCTGTTAGAGGGTATGGCAGGTGAAGGACATGTGGTTGATGACCCCCCAGAATTAGATTTTTAGGACTTAGTGGTTGCTCCCGTAAAGTTTGCCTCTGCCAACTAGACGATTTGATGCTAGTAAACACTAAGGCCACCGTAGTGAGCATAAATGGGGTACCAGTAACCCCGATGTTACGCCATCACCACCCTACTTTGTCTACAATAATTACTTATTGTATAGGGTAGAAAGAGAAGACCTCGATAGATTAGAGCAGCTACTGGTGCCAAAGCCCTTTAGAAGTCAGGTATTGGACCTGGCCCATAGCCATATCCAGGGGGACACCTAGGGGTAAAGAAAACCACTGATAGAATAAAGGCGTGATTTTATTGGCCAGGTCTACACAAAGAGGTAGAACATTATTGTGAGACATGTCCAGAGTGTCAAATGATCTCACCAGTAAAATCGTTCCTTAGTCCGTTAATACCCTTGCCCATTATTGAAGTTCCTTTTGAATGTATTGGAATGGATCTGGTAGGCCCGTTACCTAAGTCAGCACGGGGCCATCAACACATTCTAGTCATTGTAGACTATGCCACAAAATATCCGGAAGCGGTTCCCCTCAGGAATACATCCACTAAAGTCATAGCCAAAGAATTAATGTTGTTGTTTACTCGGGTCGGGATCCCCAAGGAAATATTAACGGACCAAGGAACCCCTTTTATGTCCCGGGTTACGAAAGAGCTGTGCAGATTGTTGAATATCAAACATTTACACAACTCGGTCTATCACCCTCAAACCAACGCCCTAGTGGAGCGATTTAACAAGACTCTTAAACATATGTTGCGGAAGGCCATAGACCGAGATGGTAAAAACTGTGACTTTCTCTTACCGTATTTATTGTTTGCCGTGAGTGAAGTTCCTCATGCTTCTACAGGTTACTCCCCTTTTGAGTTGTTGTATGGTAGATACCCACGAGGAATACTTGATATGCACAAAGAGACCTGGGAAAATGAGTCAATATCCCACCGTAGCATAATCGAACATATTTCACAGATGCAGGATCGCATTGCAGCAGTGTTGCCGAATGTGCAACAACACATGCAGCAAGCCCAGAATTCACAGCAGAACTCTTATAACCGGAATGCCAGACTTAGGGTGTTTAGGCCGGGGGATAAGGTGTTAGTGCTGGTCCCTACAGTAGAATGTACATTTTTGGCCACCTGGTGGGGACCCTACGAAGTCCTTGAAAGAGTAGGAGAGGTCAATTATAGAGTTAGCCAGCCCAGGAGGCGGAAGCCAGAACAGTTATATCATGTTACTCTCTTAAAGCCCTGGAAATAGAGGGAAGTGTTGGTTACTGTAGTTCAGACTGTTCCGTCTAGGGATCCTTCTGTTCCTGAAGTAAGAATTGCTGACACCTTGTCTGGCCCTCAGAAACAGGAGGTAAAGGAGTTTCTTGTGCGCAATGCCAGAGTTTTCTCCACTGTACCCGGGAGAAACTCGGTTATTGAGCATAACATCCATTCAGAGCCTGGGAAGGTCATACATGTTAAGCCCTATAGATTACCTGAGGCTAGGCGACAGGCCGTTAAAGAGGAGGTACAGAAAATGTTGGACCTCGGCGTAATCGAGGAATCATTCAGTAACTGGTCGAGTCCTATCGTGCTGGTTCCAAAACCGGATAGCTAGATCAGGTTCTGTAATGATTTTAGGAAACTAAATGCAGTCTCCAAATTTGATACATACTCTATGCCCCGGGTGGACGAACTGATAGACAGGGTAGGTGATGCCCGATACTTAACCACCCTTGATCTGACTAAGGGGTATTGGCAGGTACCTCTAACACAGGCTGCTAAAGAAAAAACTGCGTTTTCCATACCAGGTGGGCTATACCAATATAAGGTCCAACCCTTCGGTCTAGATGGGGCCCCAGCAACCTTTCAGAGATTGAAGGACCGGGTGTTGAAGCCCCATATGGACTATGCCGTGAGCTACTTGGATGATGTGATCATTCACAGTAATGACGGGGACTCTCACCTGGAAAAGGTACAGGCAGTTCTAGACTCCCTGGAGGAAGCGGGTCTGATGGCAAACTCTGCTAAGTGTGCCATAGGTTTAGAAGAGACCAAGTACTTGGGGTATACGGTTGGTAGAGGGCTTGTGAAACTGCAGATGGAAAAGCTGAAGACAATTAGGGAGTAGCCGAGATCACTAACTAAGAAACAGGTTAAAGCCTTCCTCGGCCTGGCCAGTTACTACCTTTGCTTTATACCAGACTTTGCTCAACCCCTCTGTCCGACCTAACGAAAGGGAAGAGTTCGGTCATGGTGAAGTGGTCTGACCAGGCAGAGAAAGCTTTCCAAAGCTTAAAAGACGCCTTATGTGCCCATCCCGTCCTGATCCCCCCGGACTTCACCAGGGAATTTCAGGTTCAGTGTGACGCTTCCAATGTAGGGATAGGAGCGGTCCTGTCACAAAGAGTCGGAACGGAGGAACACCCCATCATATATATTAGCCGAAAGCTAACTCTCCATGAGAAGAGATATGCCATAGTTGAGAAAGAGGGCTTGGCCATCATATGAGCATTGGAGACTCTAAAATATTATTTGTTAGTGAGAAAATTGCTGACTTGTACCTATTAAATAAACCCTCTTGTGCACAAACTCTAAGTTTTCCTGTCTTTGATCTGGAACTGAGACATCACAATATATATATATATATATATATATATATATATATATATATATATATATATATATATATATATAATCCAAAAAACAGCCGTCACTCCACTTGAAAGAAACCAAAGTTTGGTGCTTATCCCATAACACAATAATAGACCATACGATACCGGTTGAAGCACGACATCAAGGGACAGCACACAGGTAAGTAGATCACAAGTTCATTGAATTGAAAAAGAGACACAAAAACCATATATATATATATATATATATATATAGTGAATAAATGAGAACAAGGCACTCCGTCAGGTAGATATAGGTGGGTGCTAATCCTATATAAATCAAATAGGCTATACGATACCGTGTAAGCAGATATCAGAGGCAGCACTCCAGTGGATAGTCAAAAAAAAGGTTGTTTAATGTGACATATAAACCAATGTCACATATATGTATATGTCACATTAAACAACCTTTTTTTTGACTATCCACTGGAGTGCTGCCTCTGATATCTGCTTACACGGTATCGTATAGCCTATATATATATATATATATATATATATATATATATATATATATATATATATATATATATATGTAGAGGTATCAGTACCGTGTTAGCCGAGCTTCAATAATCAAAAAATAAATAGATGATACCGTTCTGTGGCTAACGAAATGCTTTTATTTGTGCGAGCTTTCGAGATACACTGATCTCTTCTTCCGGCGATGTTATATATATATATATATATAACAATCCACCCCAGCAGGAGCAGACACAAGACAGCACGCAAAGGTAAGTGAAAAAACCTATATTCAGAAGTAAACACAGCACAAAAATGACCAACGTTTCGGTCCTCGTAGGACCACCCTGAGGAAGGTCCTACGAGGACCGAAACGTTGGTCATGTTTGTGCTGTGTTTACTTCTGAATACAATTTTTTTCACTTACCTTTGAGTGCTGTCTTGTGTCTGCTCCTGCTGGGGTGGATTGTTTTTTCTAAGATTATTTTTATAGGACATGCACTGCAACAGTTTTTGTGTATTTGGAGTGCCAGCTGCCCCCCTTGTTTTTTATATATATACATATATATATATATATATATATATATATAAATATATAAAAAAAATAGAAGAAAAAGAAGCGCCAAATCCTAGTGCATTACTGTGCAAAATTGATATATTTAATTCCCAAAAATCTCAATAAAATGAACTCACAAACATAAAACAAATAAAAGCATGTTATGAGATATACTCATGCTCCAAGGACCAGGAAACACCGCTTCGCTGCTGTGATAAGTCCGTGACACCACTGGATCCAATGCTGCCTTCGTTGCTCACCGCCTGCAGGAACTAACGTCATAGGCACTCCGCAGTAATCTCTCCCAGGGTACACCACCAACGATGATCTTTGGTTCCCACCGGGGATGGTAGATGCGGCACACCAGCAGATGACGTCACACGGATGGTAGTGAATACCGGATCGGTATAATGTCCAAGCAGTTCTAAAGCAAGTGTCTAGAAAGATACACTGCACTCCTTCCCTACGCGTTTCATCAGATGGACTGACTTCTTCAGGGGTTGGGCTCTGAGTGTGTAGTATGACATATATATACACCCACGAGTCCAATTAGCTGGATTGAATAACAGGCAAAAATTGTGTAGGCAATCTGCATAACTAGATAATCTAAATGTGTACATATGTGAACACCTAATAATAGATCTCCACAGGTGGATATTTGCCAATACACAATGACATAATACATAAATTAATAACAATAATAACTATATTAATATATTAAAACAAACTTACAATTGATGTCCTTACTTAATTATACGGACCATAAGGTATATCTAGGGATATCAAATACCCCAATTAAACTGATTATACAGAGACGATCATAGTATACTAACTAACACTTAATAGGTGATGGCTTGAGGAGGGTAGATCTAATAACCAACATTAATGATGAAGAGTTGAATAGTTTCAGAACAATTGGTTCTTAATATGTTGATATAATGAATAAATAGCTGAATATATCTGATTTAGCTATGAATGGATCTAAAAATCCATCATTGAAATGAGCAATAATCTATGATAAATTATTTTTGTATTAGCAAAAGAATTGTATAGCAATAATTGGTAATGAGTATAATAACTAAGCTTGCTTATGTAATACCCCATTCCTAAATGGCTAATGTATTTGCAAATTTGCAGAAATTCCTCCAAAAAGGGAAATCTTATAGATATATTAATCTCCCTATATAATAGAAACAGCGAGGAAGAATGCAACATGAAAAAGATATTGAGTGAACTCAAATGATATTCCAAACTAGATTTAGTAAGGAGTTTAGAGATAAATGTGGAAGTTTAGACCGGACATGTATCCTAGGCCACATGTATGTCCAGCCTAGCAAGATTGCATGGTACAGCCAATCCCCCGACACTCCCCAATACTAATAAAAATGAATGAAAAAAGGGGGAGGTGTTGTGATTCATTATGTGTATAATAATATTAAATGAGACTGATAAAGTGTGATAATAATCATTTGTGAATGAGCCCAAAGGGGCACTGTGATCAAATTAATATGTGATTGATATATAGTTATGTGCATGACTATTAGTGGATAGTATATAGAATGAAATACCCCACTACATGTGATCAATATTATAAATAGTGATGTGAATCTCCATATAGGTGTGAAATGTTGATATTCTTTAATTGGTGATCACGAAGGGAACATGTCAAGCATGTTCAACCCAGACCTCCGCGATCGCCCAACCTGTGAAGAATGAGGTTCAAACAAATGAAAAGGAAAAAAGTGGGGGGGGAAGAGAGTTTACAATATGGGCAGATTGAGATTTAGATAACTGTGCTGACATCGATACAATCATTCAAGCCTTCTGGACTAAGTGTATTCTTAATCTTAGAGAGACATACTGGATCTACGAATTGAATACACTTATCATTGATTATTGCTCATTTCAATGATGGATTTTTAGATCCATTCATAGCTAAATCAGATATATTCAGCTATTTATTCATTATATCAACATATTAAGAACCAATTGTTCTGAAACTATTCAACACTTCATCCTTAATGTTGGTTATTAGATCTACCCTCCTCAAGCCATCACCTATTAAGTGTTAGTTAGTATACTATGATCGTCTCTGTATAATCAGTTTAATTGGGGTATTTGATATCCCTAGATATACCTTGTGGTCCGTATAATTAAGTAAGGACATCAATTGTAAGTTTGTTTTAATATATTAATATAGTTATTATTGTTATTAATTTTTGTATTATGTCATTGTGTATTGGCAAATATCCACCTGTGGAGATCTATTATTAGGTGTTCACATATGTACACATTTAGATTATCTAGTTATGCAGATTGCCTACACAATTTTTGCCTGTTATTCAATCCAGCTAATTGGACTTGTGGGTGTATATATATGTCATACTACACACCCAGAGCCCAACCCCTGAAGAAGTCAGTCCATCTGATGAAACGCGTAGGGAAGGAGTGCAGTGTATCTTTCTAGACACTTGCTTTAGAACTGCTTGGACATTATACCGATCCGGTATTCACTACCATCCGTGTGACGTCATCCGCTGGTGTGCCGCATCTACCATCCCCGGTGGGAACCAAAGATCATCGTTGGTGGTGTACCCTGGGAGAGATTACTGCGGAGTGCCTATGACGTTAGTTCCTGCAGGCGGTAAGCAACGAAGGCAGCATTGGATCCAGTGGTGTCACGGACTTATCACAGCAGCGAAGCGGTATTTCCTGGTCCTTGGAGCATGAGTATATCTCATAACATGCTTTTATTTGTTTTATGTTTGTGAGTTCATTTTATTGAGATTTTTGGGAATTAAATATATCAATTTTGCACAGTAATGCACTAGGATTTGACGCTTCTTTTTCTTCTATTTTTTCTATGCAGGTGGAGAGGGAGGTCATTGTACCCTTATAAAGAAGCTGCCTGTTTTTCCTGTCAGTGCTTTACTTACTCCCAAAATACTGGACACATTTGTTTGGACTCTATAGGACTATCTGCATTGAGCAGTTAAAGGAAGGTTCACAGCACAACTTATTTTATTTTCATTTTTGAGTTTTGCTTATTAGATATTGATTTATATGCATTTTTGGTATATATCCAATTTTTATACAATATTTTATTAATTATATATTTTCAATAATATTTTTATATTCAATTAACATTTAGTATATACCATTATTTTCTGGCATTTCATACAATAGCGCAGTCCTTTATTGTACCTATTGCAAATATATATATATATATATATATATATATATATATATATATATATATATATATATATATATATATATACATATATATATATATATATATATATATATATATATATACATATATATATATATATATATATATATATATATATATATATATATATATATATATATATATATATATATACATATATATATATATATATATATATATATATATATACATATATATATATATATATATATATATATACATATACATATATATATATATATATATATATATATATATATATATATATATATATATACAGTGCTCGACAAACCCGGTCGCCCACTCGCCAGGCGCGAACGGAAATTGGCCCGTGGCCAGCTACTTTTTCCCCCTGCTCTGCGCAAATTTGAAAAAAATTTTTTAAAAAAATAACAAAAAAATATCCTCCTGGCTGATTGGCCAATTGGTCGTGACGCGGAATGGAGCCCTTCTCTGCAGGGGTAATGGCTTCTCCTCGCGCGCGCGGTCCGTCTCCGTCTCCTGCCCGCGCTTCCCTCCTCATCCCCTCCAGTCTCCGCTCCTGTCGGGCAAGAGATAACAGCAGGGGATTTCTCCCCCCATCTCCCCCCCCCCTGCCCCGCTTGCCCTCCGGTTCTGCTCCTGTCCCTGTGGCTGCTCGCGCGGGGCAGGAGATGACAGCGGCCGATGTTCCCCCGTCCCGGTTGCCCTACGGTCCCCGCTTTCCCCCAGTGCCAGTGGCTGCTCCCGATGCCAGCAGGGGTGTTCCCCTCGGTCCCCGTGGCTGTCTCCGCTTCCCCACCCCCACACAAATGTAAAAAAATAAATAAATAACAAAAAAAATATCTTCCTGGCTGATTGGCCGTGACGCGGTCGTGACGCGGAATGGAGCCCTTCTCTGCAGGGGTAAGTAATGGCTGCTCCTCGCGTGCGCGGTCCCTGTCTCCTGCTCGCGCTTCCCTTCTCATCCCCTCAGTCTCCGCTCCTGTCCCCGTGGCTGATCGCGTGGGGCAGGAGATGACGGCAGGGGATTTCCCCCCCACCCACTCCCCCGTCCCGCTTGCCCTACGGTTCCGCTCCTGTCCCCGTGGCTGCTCGCGTGGGGCAGGAGATGACAGCGGGGAATGTTCCCCCCCCCCCCCAAACCTGCTTCCCCTTTGGTCTCCGCTCCTGTCCCCGTGGCTGCTCGCGCGGGGCAGGGGATTTCCCCCCCCTGTCCCGCTTGCCCTCCGGTTCCACAGAGTGTGTGTGTATGAGAGTGTGTGTGTGTGTGTGTGTATGAGAGTGTGTGTGTGTGTGTATGTATGAGAGAGAGTGGTGTGTGTGTGTGTGTGTGTGTGTGTGTGTGTGTGTGTGTGTGTGTGTGTGTGTGTGTGTGTGTGTGTGTGTGTGTGTGTGTGTGTGTGTGTGTGTGTGTGTGTGTGTGTGTGTGTGTGTATGTGTGTATGTATGAGAGAGAGTGGTGTGTGTGTGTGTGTGTGTGTGTGTGTGTGTGTGTGTGTGTGTGTGTGTGTGTGTGTGTGTGTGTGTGTGTGTGTGTGTGTGTGTGTGTGTGTGTGTGTGTGTGTGTGTGTGTGTGTGTGTAAGAGAGAGAGAGAGAGAACGTGTAGGACACCAAAGGTACCCCCCACCCCACCCAGTCAGTCATCCCCCCACCCCACCCAGTCAGTCATCCCCCCACCCAGTCAGTCATCCCCCCATCCCACCCAGTCAGTCATCCCCCCACCCCACCCAGTCAGTCATACTCCCCCCCACCCAGTCAGTCATCCCCCCACCCCACCCAGTCAGTCATCCCCCCACCCAGTCAGTCATCCCCCATCCCACCCAGTCAGTCACCCCCCCCACCCCACCCAGTCAGTCATACTCCCCCCCACCCAGTCAGTCATACTCCCCCCCCACCCAGTCAGTCATACTCCCCCCCACCCAGTCAGTCATACCCCCCCAGTCAGTCATCCCCCCATCCCACCCAGTCAGTCATCCCCCCACCCCACCCAGTCAGTCATACTCCCCCCCACCCAGTTAGTCATCCCCCCACCCCACCCAGTCAGTCATCCCCCCACCCAGTCAGTCATCCCCCCATCCCACCCAGTCAGTCACCCCCCCACCCCACCCAGTCAGTCATACTCCCCCCCACCCAGTCAGTCATACTCCCCCCCACCCAGTCAGTCATACCCCCCCAGTCAGTCATACCCCCCCACCCAGTAAGTCATACCCCCCCCACCCAGTCAGTCATACCCCCTCAGTCAGTCATACCCCCCACCCAGTCAGTCATACCCCCCCACCCAGTCAGTCATAACCCCCCCCACCCAGTCAGTCATACCCCCCCCCCCCACCCAGTCAGTCATACCCCCCACCCAGTCAGTCATACCCCCCCCCACCCAGTCAATCATACCCCCCCACCAAGTCAAACATACCCCCCCACCCAGTCAGTCATCCCCCCACCCAGTCAGTCATCCCCCCATCCCACCCAGTCAGTCATCCCCCCACCCCACCCAGTCAGTCATACTCCCCCCCACCCAGTCAGTCATCCCCCCACCCCACCCAGTCAGTCATCCCCCCACCCAGTCAGTCATCCCCCATCCCACCCAGTCAGTCACCCCCCCCACCCCACCCAGTCAGTCATACTCCCCCCCACCCAGTCAGTCATACTCCCCCCCCACCCAGTCAGTCATACTCCCCCCCACCCAGTCAGTCATACCCCCCCAGTCAGTCATCCCCCCATCCCACCCAGTCAGTCATCCCCCCACCCCACCCAGTCAGTCATACTCCCCCCCACCCAGTTAGTCATCCCCCCACCCCACCCAGTCAGTCATCCCCCCACCCAGTCAGTCATCCCCCCATCCCACCCAGTCAGTCACCCCCCCACCCCACCCAGTCAGTCATACTCCCCCCCACCCAGTCAGTCATACTCCCCCCCACCCAGTCAGTCATACCCCCCCAGTCAGTCATACCCCCCCACCCAGTAAGTCATACCCCCCCCACCCAGTCAGTCATACCCCCTCAGTCAGTCATACCCCCCACCCAGTCAGTCATACCCCCCCACCCAGTCAGTCATAACCCCCCCCACCCAGTCAGTCATACCCCCCCCCCCACCCAGTCAGTCATACCCCCCACCCAGTCAGTCATACCCCCCCCCACCCAGTCAATCATACCCCCCCACCAAGTCAAACATACCCCCCCACCCAGTCAGTCATAACCCCCCCCCACCTAGTCAGTCATAACCCCCCCACCCAGTCATACCCACCCAGTCATACCCCCCACCCAGTCATACCCCCTCCACCCAGTCAGTCATACACCCCCACCCAGTCAGTCAGTCATACCCCCCCACCCAGTCAGTCACCCCCCCACCCAGTCAGTCATCCCACCCCCCTGCCCAGTCACCCCACCCAGTCAGACAGTCAGTAATCCCCACTAAGTCAGTCAGTATTCCCCACCCAATCACCCACCCAGTCACCCCACCCAATCACCCACCCAGTCACCCCACCCAATCACCCACCCAGTCACCCCATCACCCCACCCAGTCACCCCATCACCCCACCCAGTCACCCCATCACCCCACCCAGTCTCCCCATCACCCCACCCAGTCACCCCATCCCCCCACAGTCACCCTCTCTCCGTCTCTCACCCTCTCTCTCTCCCTCTGTCTCTCCCTCTCTCCCTCTCTCTCTCCCTCTCACCCTCTCTCTCACCCTCTCTCCGTCTCTCTCTCACCCTCTCTCGGTCTCTCTCTCACTCTCTCTCCGTCCTCTCTCCATCTCTCTCTCACCCTCTCTCCGTCTCTCTCTCACCCTCTCTCCGTCTCTCTCTCACCCTCTCTCCGTCTCTCTCTCACCCTCTCTCCGTCTCTCTCTCAACCTCTCTCCGTCTCTCTCTCACCCTCTCTCCGTCTCTTTCTCACCCTCTCTCTCTCTCTCTGTCTCACCCTCTCTCTGTCTCACCCTCTCTCTGTCTCACCCTCTCTATGTCTCACCCTCTCTCTGTCTCAAAATCTGGATCTGGATATTTTATTTACCCTGTATATCTTAACTGCCCTATACTACACCGAAATAACCTATACTGCTTTCTTCCAGATCTGACTCAAGCTTCACACAGAAGACATTGGAATCCCCCGTAACCCAGAAGACAGGTAGGGAACACATCCACTCCAATGTATAACATTGTGGGAATGAGGTACCTGGACATTGAGGGTCTGCGGATCAGGTAAGATCCCAGGTGGGATTGCTGCTTTAAACATTCTGAAGCGGGGGCATCCAGGCACTAGTTAAGGGGTGCAGGAAACTAGTCATTCACATCTGGCTTTTTTTTCTAGATTCGACATTTACGCACACACACACAAAACAAGGACTAATTGTAGTATAATGTAATACAATAAATAAACTTATGTCAAAAACGAATGTTCTTACTAGAAATTTATTAAATTTATTTCATTTATGGGTTTTTTTAAATGCGGGGCTGGGGGCGGGATTAGAGGTGGGGTTGGGGGCGGGACTAGAGGCGGGGTTGGGGCGGGACTAGGTGGCGAGTAGATTTTTTGGTTCGGCGAGTAGATTTTTGGGTGATTTGTCAAGCACTGTATATATATATATATATATATATATATATATATATATATATATATATATATATATATATATATGTAGCCTGGAGCTCCTGTGGCTCCTGGAGACCCCCCTCCTCTTATGCAGCGCGATCACGGGTGCCGACGAACGGCTGCTTCCAAGGGTGGGGGCCGGAGCAGGGAGCAGCGCATCTTCCCCCGCATGCGGCCGGTTGCCAGGGACGCGATCGGGCCGTTGCTAAGGCCGCGGTCGCGCCGCTAGGGTCCCGGCGGCTGGCGAAGAGGGTGCCGCCATTGAGGATAGGCTCGCGCATGCGCAGTGATCGCGCAGGCGCAGGTAAGGCCCCAGAGTTAGGGCAAAGTCGCGCGAGCATAGGGACAGCCCCGGGAAGGTTGAGGCACCCCCGGAAGGCAGAGGAAAGAAAGCCCGTGAAGCTGTAGCCTATTAGGAGAAGCTCTGAGCAGGGACTACAGATCCCATGAGCCTCTGTATGCCCCATGTGACACCAGGGAGCCAATAGGGCTTAGGAAGTCTCAGCAGGCAAGTGGATACATTTCGCGCGCTGAGACCACGTTAGGGAGTCAGAGACCGGAGCAGCCCAAGGAAGGAGGTAGGGTACAGGAGTCAGGGACTCCCTGTACTAGGCCAGCACCCCCAGGGTCTGAGGTAGCTAGTTACCCCAAGGGAGAGAGTGTTGCCAGGGACTGCCCTAGAGAGAGGGACCCTGTCACTCAGGAGTTGCAGTTGGAGCAGGGGAGCTGTGAGGGAAGGAAGGGTGCGGGGAGCGCGTGCAGCTCCTGCAGCCCTAGAGGTACCCACACCCCAGGTAGGCCCCAACTCCCCATTAGATTAGTGGGTAAGTGCTGAGGGAGGCCCAAGATAGGGACGCTGCCCTTAGTGTTAGAGTGCTGCCTTGTCAGAGTCACGGCGGTCAGTGCTGTGAGGTCTGACAGGCAGGCACCTTGTTCCGCAGCACGTTGGCTGCCAGCACCCAGTGAGCTACAGCTTTCTGCTGTAGGCGCTGGGACTCGGTAGGTATTAGTGAGGCTGAGGGGACTTGGAGAGTTAGGGGATTGGGACAGGTCATTAACCCCTGCAGGCCCCTAGGAGTTTCCCCAAAGCCATTGCAGGTTGCTGTGCTATAGGGACGGTCTATAGTATAGCGCGTGCCACTTAGATTAGATAGGGACACAGCGACTGCTGCTGTTCCTGTGAAGCGGTTCGGACCCACGTTGGGGTCCACAGAGACTATTCCAGAGTGGGACCGCCCTGGCGGTCCGTGTGCCAGGAGTTCGGTTGGAGGATCAGAAGGAGTCATCGCCCGACTGATCCTTTGTGAAGTGTTGCTGACCCGAACACCGGAGTGCTCGGCAGGTACCTACAGTCATAAGTGCACCACCGGGCCCTTAGCGTAAATTGTGACTGCGCAGTCACCCATTGACTCTCTCTGCAAGAGTGCGGGACATTGGGTGGGGTTCTTTAGACACTGGGTGGGATCACCTGGTGTTGGGGAAGCATCCTGCGAGACGTCGCAGTTAGTGTCTCCTCGTGAGAGGGACACAGGTTATTATGATATGAAATGGTGGTCTTGCATGTTAGTAAAAGGTTATGGTTAATATACATGCTGTCCATGTGATTATTGTGTTTGTCCTGAGAGGAACCACTCCCCCTTTGGTGGGAGCCATCGCAGGTGGAGGCGCTGCATCATTGTAAGTAAGTACCCCTAGTATCATTGCCCCAGGTTCCCCGTGGCGGAAGCTCAGCCCTCCTGTGAGCCAACAGGTATAGCACCAACACCGAGTAACACTACATGTTCCCTGCACCCCCACACTGTATCTGCGATTGGGGGGGGGAAACCCGTTACATATATATATATATATACACACACACTAGATATCCAATAACTATTTTTTAATCTGTGTCATATACAGTAGAGTGAATAACAGTCACAATTATTTGTAATTTGTTCCATTGTTCCATAGAGATCACCGTCAATCCTTTTCCTTAAAGCCTTAATGTGTTCTTTAAAACAACTACCAATACTATATTCTCATGAAGTAATGAGTGAATAGTGAAAATAGAATGGTCTCAGATGAGTTTACATTCTGAGATAGAACTGAACTCAGCGACCTGGCAATGCAAAAGGCAGAAAAACAGCCTTTATACCATTTTTATAATAAGATTGCCCAGTACCCTGTGGTGAATGATGTTTCTGTATAGCAGCTCAGCTTCCTCCTTAGTAATAAGCAGTCATTTATAGTGGGTGAGATTTAGCACAAAAAAGATGTACAGTAGTGAAAAATTGCATCCCATGATATTAAACAAAAAAAAATCCAAAAAGGTCAACAGTAATGTAATTTAAGATGATCATTTGGCTTAGTCTCAGGTGAACTGGAGTGTCACTTTTTGTTTCAGTTAATAGTGTTACTGTACATACAATAAGCCACAGTGCCGTCATATTGAAATCATATGCTACATAAACAATATATCAATCATTTTATCCTTAAAGAACAGGATGTACAAAATGCAACAAACCAATTGCACTCTATAAAATTCCTTTACCAAAGCCAACAATATTTATCATGTCACTTAAGCTCTCAAACAGTAGTAAATTATCAATGTACACAGGGCCGCCAACAGAAATCATGGGGCCCAGGACAAATGAAAGGAGCAGACTGTGGGGGGCCTGGCGGCAGGTCACAGCAGTTACCGCCAGCCCTGCCCCGCTGCAGCACGTGTCTGTCGCAAGCTGGCTGCTCACGCGCACGCAGGCCTCCCTCTCACGCCGACGCGCCGGAAGCTTAGCCCAGCTGACTTCCGGCACTGACGAGAGATCCGGAACCGGATGCAGCATTTTTTGATTTTTTAATTAACTGGCCCAGCCGCGCAGGGGTACGGGTGGCTGGGTCCCCTGGCCCACGGGGTCCTAGACGGCAACACCGGCAGACCCCCCTGTTGGCGGCCCTGAATGTACATACCAAAGAGCTTACATGCTCTTATACTAAATTGAGAAAAATTATAATGAAGCAAAGACAAAAGAAAAATAATATATGTTGTTCTCTCAATGCATATGCAATTCTCTTTATTGGTCACTGTAGGAGACGTGTTCAGAGGTACGCAATGGAGACTGTTTTTAAGGTGAAAACAAAATTAGGCTTTATTGCGCCTGTCGCTTTAACACAGCAAAACATATGAAAATAAGCCAAACAAAAAACCTATCTCTCCTTTGGAGACTATCTACACATGTAGCTCAGCCCTCTCTGACTGGGTTGATTAGCTAAGCTATTTACCAGCCCCAAAATATAAACATATATACAGATATATAACAGTCCCAAAAGAAAGTCTTATCTGTTCTCCTGAAGCTGTAGGGGAAGTCCTCTCTGCTCTCCTGGGAAAGCACCTTTATGTGCTACAGCAATGTCTGTCAGGGTTCAAGAAGTGAGTTAGCCCTTAAAGGGATAGGCGTTTGTTGTTTTCAAATGTTTAGCTGAAGCAGTGAATACAAATGGTGACCCATGAGCGGTACTGATTCTGCAAGTAAAGGCTGCCACACCGCATAGGACTACCAGTTGTGAATGGAGTATATGCATAAAAATATGAAAATTGATGCAAGACTGTGCTGAAGCAGGGGAATTTTCAGTAAACAAGTGCTGAGGGTAAAATTGCCTACTATAAAAAAAAGGAATTGCTGAACTGTGTAAAAGGTATCCCAAAGTGTGAAGAGTGAATGTCATAATACCCAAAGTTGAGACTGAACTCAAGCAGAAAATCACATTATTTGGTTGAAGCAGAGAGATTGGACCTAGCAAGTAAATGGTGTAAAGCAAACAGAAGTTTTTACCTAGCAACTACAGTAGCGACATACTTTATCGCACTAAATGCCGGCGGCATGCCGGGATCTACCCCAGCTGCCGCCAGTAATAACCGCGCGCCGCCGCGTTTCCCCCACGCACCCCCCCTCCAACTCGCGCGCAATTTACTATGCTTCCGGACCCCGAGCCCGGCTTCTGCTCTGCCCCTCTGCTTCCCCGCACCCCCGCTTACCTTGATTTGATCTCCAGGGGTGTCGGGGAAGCCTGGGGAAGCCAGGGAAGACGGGGAAGCCGGGCGCGCTTGTGACTGTGACGTCACAGTGCGCCGCCACGCGCCGCGGCTACCCGCTTCCCAGCCACATACAGCCAGCGGCTTTTGCTCGAATAAGAGCTGCCGCTGCTGTACACATCCAGCATACCTAATGAGAGATAAAACCTAGCAAGTAAATGGTGTAAAGCAAATAGACATTTTTACCTAGCAACTGCACATCCTGTATACCTGATGAGAGAAAATGCATGCACAAGACTGCTGATATTGTAAAACTTATCCAAGAAAGAAAAAGTCTACAGAGATGCCTGTGAGAGCTACGACCTCTACAAGCAAAATATGCCCACCTGTAGGACAACAACAATTGGGGGTTCTAGCAAATACAGTGGCAACAGCTGCAATAGCGCCTCCTGAGGTCAGGGAGAAAATTACACCTGATAGCCTAAAAATTAAGGACAAGATGCAGCGTTCCTGTAATGAACCCTACCCCACGGAAGAGTGGCCCTTCCAGTCCAATAAGGAGGAAGACATCTCTTACGGGGAACCCGAACCGAGTCATATCCACAAAACACCCCAAGAATGTTGGGGGTGCTTGAACTCGGCACGAATAGAAAAGACCGCTCTCTATGATGACGAATATGGTCGACAAGAGAAAGAGCGGGAGCAGCAGATCACCCAATATTTCTGTCAGCTAAAGCAAATGCAAGAAAAGCCTGGCGTATATAATGAAGCTGCTAAAGTATCAAATAAAGGAGACCCCCAGTATTCCGGATGGGACGAAGTCATCCAAAACAAAAAAGCGGAAAAAGAAAAAGAAAAGCGGTTCTTCACTTACCGTGGAAGGAACAGACACGTCCGCAGATCCTGTGGAGGAAAAGTGGGACCGAGTTGCCCTGCAGCCTAGAGAAAATGGAGAATTCGTCCCACGGTTAACCGAATATCCAGAGGGCCCAAGGCAGAAGTCGTGTACCCCAAAGAAGTGTCTGTCCGGTGCCAACAGTGAGGAACCCTCAACCAACCATCCCAGGGTAGTGGAGCCGGAACCAGTGTGTGACGATCCCTTGACCAGCCCTGAAGATGCCCTGAAAAATGCCAGGCATGACTGTGATATGCTCCATGAACAATTGAAACAAAAGGAAGATGGTTACACAGAGCTACAGAAAAATAACGTGAAGCTACAGGAATATGTGCTCGCAATGTACTCTTCAGCCAGGACAGAATTGGATGATCTCAAGACTGAGCTAGATACTGCAAATGCTACTATTTCCGACATGGATGAAAAGCAGAGCCAATCTGATAAAATGGTGGCTACGCTAAAGCGGAAGTATGAGGAGGCACTGAAGCAGATGACAGTCTTCCAGCAAGAGGTTCACACTCTTCGCATAGAGCTGAATGCCTCACAACAGGAGGTCAACAGTGTCCGGATAGAGGTGAACGTATCTCAGAAAGAGGTTCAGACACTCCGCAGAGCACTGGATGCCTCACATCATGAGACCAACAGCTGTCGCACAGACCTGGAAGTTTCCAGAAAGGAACTACACAGTCTCACTGAGGAGCTGGACATTTCTAAAGAAAGATTGTCAATCTTAAAACAGATCTCCAAGTCTCCCAGAAGGAGCTTCAGACCCTCAACCTAGAGAAGGAAGTCTCATGCCAGGAGACTGTCATTCTCAAAGCAGATGAAAGAAGGTACACGTGCTATATCAAAACCAGAAGAATCCTTAGCTGATGAAGCTGAAAAGAGGGGACATTCTCTGGAGGTGGGTGTGGAGTTGCAACTTAACACCAAAGAGTCTGAACTAGCAACCCCATTGAGTGGGAAAAGGGCAGAGAGACAGCTTCAAGAGCGGAAAACTCAAAGGGCTGCTTTTAAACGCTCTGCAACTGCTGCCATACAGTATGCCTACAATAAGACGAGCACCCGACACGAAGGAAATCTCATGACCGCGCACGTAGCAAAAAGACAATATTTAGAAAAAGTCCTTCTCGAGCGACTGAGGAGTGCTGATCTCAAGCAACTTCGGGAGGAGACACGAATAAACTGCAGAAAGGGCAATCCAATCCCAGCAGGACTGAGGGTTCTCTTCCTCCATCCACTCTCATTCAAGTCACAGAGATATATAGAATGAGAGTGGAAGGATGGGCTTTGGCCGTGGCAAGCCCGAGCTTCCCACAAACAGGGGAGATATGTAACAGGGGAGTTAACCCTGTTCAGGTAATGTGCCTCTAAGCCAGCAGTGTGGTGGTTAACTGCTGGTAGTCAATTAACAAACACCACCTGCCTGATTAGATTGCTTAGAAAAGCTTGACTTTTGAGACAGGAAGAGAGACTCCTTAGCTCACACCTGAGCTGAACTTGGAGACAGAGCAGGGATTGTCCTTGACTCTCACAACTTGTCTTGAGCCCTGCCAGAAGAAACAGCAGAGCTGCTTTCAAGACACAGGGGAAACTTCTAAACCTGAATGCTGACAAAACCTGAGGAAAGGTAGCAACGCAGGAACAGAGAAGATTTTCCCTCCAAACCACAAGGAACAGATAAGACTTTCATTTATGAGACTTTATATATCTGCTTATTTTCATGCTATATGTTTGGAGCTGGGAGACATGCTTATCTAAAGGGAGTGTGGACTGCATACAGTAGTATTTCACTAGAAATACTCCCAAGTGAATGGAAGCTTTGTTTACCCCTTGTTTGGATGGTTTCCTGATGTTAAGGAAACAGGCGCAATAAAAAGCCTTATTTAATTTCACTATAACCAGACTCCCTTGCATACCTCTGTGAGCGTCCGCCTACAGTCCCCTGTTACAGTCACCTGGTCATGTTAAAAGATTTATTTTAAGTGTGGTGGCTGTTATAAACTTAAAAACGGAATTTGTACCAATAAACCCACTTCCTGGGTATTCAGTCTTTGCTACAATAAATGGATGATAAGAAAGACATTTTGAATATGTCAGTATTTTTTTTCCGCGTTTTGTTTTTATTACATTTTTTTATATTATCTACAACCCATGGACTGTATATACACTACTTTTGTAACATGCATTTGTGTATTATCCAATGTTGCGGCTGAATAGACACTTGCACACATGGTGTAGGATGATATCCTACTCTCAACAGGAGTTTTTATTTCTTCTGTATGAGCCCACTCCAATTAAAATGTAAAATAAAATAGAAAATATTACACCGAGTCACTTTATCTATACTGTACTTGCAGAAATATATGTTCCTGGGTGTGTTTATGGAATACATATGATATGCATGTCTTTTAATTGGAATTTACATTTCTGATGAGGAGGGATGGGGGGTGGTTTTCTCGTCACATGAGGGAAAGGCTAAAAAATCAGAAGGGACCTTGGTCACTGGTACTTTGCCCTGGGGAGGGGGGATCCGCTTGCTAGAATCAAAGTGTTGGAGAAGGAACTGCTTTGTCTATACATCCATCCCGTTGATACTGTGGCCAAATTCCACATCACCAATGTGATGGCTGAATACATGTGAATATTACAGAAGAAATGGGTCACTTTGCATTTACAATGTATTACGTTACAATGTTTTAATTTCAGTGAAACTCCCATTCAGTAGTATAATAGTATAATAATTTATACTGTATGTCTCAAAGTGCCCACTTAAAATATAAAAAAAATAGAAAATACTGTATTACAATGAGTCACTTTGCATTGCAAACTCCCCTAGTATAAAAGTGTAATAATGTATATGTCTCTATGTGCCCAGTCCAATTAAAGTATTAAAAAAGTATAAAATGTTACACTGAGTCACTTTGCCTATACTTCATATACTTGGAGAAATAAAGGCTACATTGGGTGTATGTTATGCTTTGCATTTACACTGTTTTGCAGTTACAATATTTTGCTGTTACAATGTTTTTATTTCAGTGAAACTCCCATAGTATAAAATAATTACAATGTTTGTCTCTACAGAATGTTCCCACTCTGATTAAAATATTTAAAAAGTTGAATATAACGTGCATATAACAGAAGTTAATAGGAAAAAGTTGAAAATGTTAATAGTTTTTAGACTTCAATTGACATCTGTGTCTGGCAGTCGGTTTAACAGTTTCCTTCTGTAAAATAATTGTGATTATTTATTTACGATACTTATTAATAAACAAGAAATAATACATGCCTAAAGTACATGGATTATGGAACGCATATGTGGGTCTTTTAATGTAACCGCATGCATGGTCTATGGAACACATATGCAGGTCATTTGGGAATTACAGTTCTATGTAAACTTATATTTACCTTAATTATCCATGGGCTGAAAATTGGATGGAAGCAACCAATTGTAGAAGTTGTGTGAGATGATGCAAGAGGTGTGCTGAATGTAGTTGTTCAAGTCGATCATGTGGTTGGGAAGTAAGTTAATTTAGCTTTGGAGTTAGTTGGTCCGTACTAGTAATGGTATTGGAGCAGGTACTCGGATGGGGGCAGGTTGGAGTGATCAGCTCTGTGAGGTCTATTATTCAATGTCTTTGTCCTTCAAAAGTTGTCATCATTGAACATACCGATCCATTATGCATGCAGTGCCCAGCAGCTGCCCCCCTTGCCGGTGCGTGTGTTCTAATAAAGCAATAATTTAAGCGTAAGTTGTGTCGAATTGAATTCTTTCAGCCTTTTTTTTTTTCGTAAAATGGGTAGGTCCTTAACGATATTCTGATAGATCACAGATAGAGTTGCAGGAAAAAAGTAGATATAAATGGCACACCACTGTTTAGAAAAATAAATTGAGGGGCTCACCTTCTGCTGATCCCGGCGTCCCAAAGCTGGATCCACGTAATAGCAATAAACAAGAATTAGAAGGAGCACACCAAAGACTGTGGTAGAGTCAAAAAACTTCAACGTGTATTGAATTCATCAGAGCCAATGGCTCAATACACTTTGATGTTTTTTGACTCTACCACAGTCTTTTGTGTGCTCCTTCTAATTCTTGTTTACAGATAGAGTTGCACTCTTATCTGTTCCGACTTGAATGGCACTTTATATCATATAGGCGTAATTGCAAATCAGGTTTGTGTAACATGGAGAAAGTGGCATGTCCAATGCCATACAAAGTACAAACATTATGAAACAGATTTGGTTAATGCATAGTGTTTTTTAATAAAGTGTGAAACTGCAAAAGTAGAGATGTATAGCACAAAGTCATTAGACAAAGAGACATGTACATTTCTTGTTGTAGCCATGTACTGTATCTTCTTGGCTACTAATCTGCCCTGCCTAACACATAAGCCCTGGTACCAGTGCAGGCAGTGTTAGGATTAATCTGGGTTTCACTGCAGTTTATAACTCCGTTGAGTGAGAGGAGGGGGTTTGCCTAAGGCCTGTGTACTGCCCTATCAGCTCAGACCTATCGCCCTTAATACCTTAGCACAGTGGTCTCCAAATGGTAGAACGTGGACTGGCACCAGTCCGCGACAGAATTTTTAACAGTCCGCGGAGGATCTGACCATGTTCTTGCCCCCTTCCTCCTTGATGTAGTGGTATCGCCTCACTCCACAGCCAATTCCTCCTCCCATGCCCTGCCTTTTTTCTCGGGTCGGCGCCGGTAGTTGGGCCTAACAGAGCGAGTCAAGCTCTGCAGTACTGCAGCTTCTGATGCAGTCGGGACCAAGTCGATCAGGCCTATCACCCCAACCCCCAAAAGGTAAATTTCCTGTGAGGGGGGAAATGTGTGTGTGAGGGGGATGGGAATTGAATGTGTGTGAGAGGGGGGATTGAGTGGAAGGGAGGGGGGTATGTAGTGTGAGGAGGGGGGTTCGGTGAGAGGGATGAAGGGTAGAGTAAGAGTAGGGTGGGATAGAGTGAGAGGAGGAAGGGTAGAGTGCAAGGAGGGGAGTTGAGGGAGGGGTATTGAGTATGAGGTGGGGCTGAGTGTGAGTAGGGAGATTGAGTGAGAGGAATTGAGTGTGAGGTGGGGCATTGAGTGAGAAGGTGGGGAGTTGAGTGTGAGGAAAGGGGTGAGGTAGAAGTAAGGGAATTGAGTTTCAAGAATCATGGCTGAGTGAGAGGGACGGGAGTTCAGTGAGAGGGAGAGTGGGGTTGGGTGAGTGAGAGGGCTGAGGATTGAGTGCAAGGAGGGTGATTGAGTGAGAGGGAGGGGGATTGAGTAAATATAAAACTTTCTTCAATTGTCATTTCTTAATTATACATACTGTACGGTAGCATGATTACAATTTAGCCCTTCATAGTGTAACCCTGTGTAGTTTTGGGGTTATAGGTCTTTCTCCTCCTGTGCAATAATCCCTGGTAAGGGCAGGTTTGCCAGGAGTAATCATGGGGTTTTACCCCACCCCCATGTGTTGTGTAGTATTCAGTGAATATAGAGTCATCAGGCTCTGTGTCCAAATACAGTGACACAGGGGTGGTGCCTATTGGAGCTATTTAGTGCACATCACTTCCTGTATTTACTGCACCGACACACTTTATTCGAGCAAATACCCAGTATGTACCTGGCAGATACCTGGAATGCGCCGCTCCTCACCTCTGACAAGCCCCGTTGCGTTTGCCTTCCCAGCCTGGGTTCATGCCTGGCTGACGGGCGGCTGATCTGTTAAATGATAATGATTAGGATTTAATAGGCTGCAATGCTTCGCGTGTCTACCAGATGGCATAAATTCATGAATTGTAATGCAGTATATATATATATATACTGTGCAGTATTGCAGCCAGCGGGAATAAAATGCTTCAATCCCTGCCTGGAAAATAACCCAATGCACTCGGGCAGAAAACAGTCACAAACCTCAATACACCCGGGTATACCCGAATTCGTGGGACTAGCCGAGCTCGAATAAAGTGTGTCGCCAGTGTACACTGGCGACACATTTAATTGCACTGCGGCCAGATCCGCAAGCCGGGAGATTTCCCGGCTTGCTAGTGGCCGCCCCTCGGCGTGCCGCGCGTCATAGACGCGCGGTCACGCGTCTTCGGGAGCGTGCGCCCCCTGCACGCACGTCCAGGGGCTCCCCGAGGGAGCCCTGGTGTCCCGCGATCGCGGGACAGCGGCAGGGGGTTCCGGGGGACCCGGCGGACCCGGCAGCGGGAGGGAGAGCGCCCCGATCGGAGGGCGCTCTTCCGCTGCTTCGGCGCGCGCCCGTCACACTCGGGCGCGCGCCAGGCTACTGCTGCGGCACAGAACGGGCAAATGCTCGAATAAACTGTGCCGCAGCAGTAGTAGTGTCTCACCCCTCATGAGTGAGACTAGTAAAACCCAGCAAACTGCCAGGGCTCTGTCAGGTTTTGTGGCCCTCCCTTAAGGGAGAGGTGTGGCAGGCCATTCCCCTTACTCTACCAGGGAGTAAGGGAAGAGCAAGGACAGCTTCTAGGGCCCTGACTAAAAGTGGTTTCCAGGGACTTCCTTTGGGTTGACAACCTACTATGAGCGGCTAAAGACTGGCCGCAATGATGGGCAGTCGGCCAGTGTCGGTTATAATAAAGGATGTCAAAGATAAAGAATGCTTCTGTCCTGATTGTGGAGTAATTCGGGAAGAAGGTGCACACAAAGGTTCTCTTTCAGAGACTCTTCCCTACTATGCTGGGGGTCTGGAAGAGATGGAGGCGCTGTACCAATAGTGAGTATGACTCAGCTATACCTCACGAGCCAGTCCTGATGCCATCCCCTATACCCTCGCAGGAGACTCAAGAGTCCTGTAAGCCAGCAGGTGCACCACACTACATCACATGTAACATGGGATAGTTTCCACAGGAGGGGGTCAATATGAGATTGGGCCAGGGAAACTCCGTTACAATAGTATTAACAGGTCCTTCAATTTTATATTGATTTTTTTTTGCTGGTCCTCTTATGGCAAGAGGTTGTAGACCGCTGCTTAGCCTACCATCAGACACAGGGTTAAAAACCTTTACATACCTTGTCCACATAATATGGCCAAAATGTGCTAGATATGATTTCATTCAGTTATTTCTGAAGAGGGAAGAATTGTAAAGCTTAAAAAAACACAAGTAATTTATTCATTTGGATAGATTAAAACAAGTTCTAGCACAGTGTTACAAAGCATATGCATTGTCATTTGAAAAATGGCAGAATACCATTAGCAAATGGAATACTGTATGACAAATGGAAGTAAAGTTTTAAACTAATTATGTGCCTTTTGCTTAAAGTGCACTTCTCTCACTTAATAAAAGCCCCTATTATACTGTATAGACATAAAGGCTAATTTTACCAGGACACTCAACGCTTAGCACATCATCTGATCTCATAATCATTGTCGGGTCATAAGTAATCATAAGGAATTTAGATCTAAGAAAGTTTTGTTAAAATGCCTGAAAACATGAAAAATATTATTTTAGTTATTAATGCCAAATGTGTTATATTCACATAAAATCAGGGGGAAAAATTGTAAATGTTAATAGACAGCACATTACATAATCTCAGATATGATATATTATATTCTGATAATACTTTTTCCCATTTTAAGTGTAAATCTTGTACAATTTAACAAATTTTACTCTGTCTGTCACCGTTCTTTTTTTCTAGTTACTTTTCTAATCATCAGCCTCATTATGATTCAGTCCCCACAGGTCTGAGTTTTGATTGACTGACTGATTTCCTCAACTATGTCCATGCTTGGCAAGCATTTAATAGTAATTAAAGATTTCTCTAATCTTTTCAAAGGCAACTCAGATAATCAAAAAACAGTCACTTTGATTGATAGTTACTGTCAGGGAAACTAGAAGACAAAACGTCAGAACACATTTTGCCAGGAAAAATCCCCAAGATAAAGTGTTTCAGTGCAGCTCACAGGCAGACAGTGCGCATACAATATATCAGTGGTATTTAAAGGAGAGTTGCTTATTTATGGAGTGCAAACCAGAAAGGTAGATTTACAGCAGAAGTTGGGATTCTTGTGTGATCATATCTCCCCATGGTCATTCTGCATCTTTTATATAGTTAGAACTCTTTGGCAGTGTATGACAGATCAAATAGAAATTCACAGTAATAAAACTACAGTGTAGCTCCACAGTAGCCTTGGTTGCTGAGAGATTAAGACAGGAAGTGAATCCTGTGGGCTTTGAAATAATGAGAAGGAATGGCAAAACCAACAGCAGCATTAAAAGGGCAAGAACAGCTAAAGAGTCTCCAGAGGTCATCATTGGAAAACATATTATTTCAGTATACATTCTTTTGATGTAGTGTTTTGTAGATGAGGTCTGTAGTGCCACTAAAGCTAATAAATCACTTCTCCTGATGACAACCAAAGCACCTGTGCTTTATCATATTGCAGGGAACCTTGTAATTTACTGAAAGATGCAACTAGTGGCAATAGCAAGGCTGTGGTAAACAGATCACCAAAGACTTTCTTACATTTTGGTTCTATGTTTACAGTATATTCATTTTAATTTGAAGCAGCAATCTGCGGTGGTCGTTTTCTTGTGTGGTTTAATCACAGCTGGTCCGTGGTCCACCAATGTCAACCCCCTGGTTCTTAAAATATGACTCCTTTTGTCTGAGAAGAAAGAATATTTCACCTAGATAGAATATATTCTTTGTCATACTTGATCCTATACAGTCAATAGAAAACTGTAACTTTGACATTGCAGCTTTCTATTATTGACACTACGGCTGTATTTAAAATAATTGTGTCAAACGCGGACTCCAAAAAAATACAACTACTTCAGGAATCAGGGGGGCAGACCCTCTATCCCCTTTATTATTGTGGCTCTTCTCTGTACTTTTTACAGTTCCATAATGTTTTTTTATAGAGAATTTCCCAAAACTGAACTCCATATTTAAGGTGTGGTCTTACTAAGGATTAATACCATGGCAAAATGATGCTGTCTTTCCTGCTATTAATAACCTGGTTTCTGTATAATGATATAATATTATCATTTCTATCTACTCCCTGACATTGAGAAATAGTCCTAAGCCAGCAGTCTAACAATAACCCCTAAATCTTTCTCCATCAAAGATTGACCCAGTTTGTTTGACTATAGCCTGTTCATTCTCCCTTCCCAAATGCATTATCATACAGTATATTTATGTCAAAGAGAAAAAAACAAAGCGCACGACTCTCATAGGGTAAATAACTAATACTGTATATTGTAACAATATAGAGTGTAAGAAATGCACGTACAAGAAGGTTATTCAAACAAGCAGGGCATGTTTAGGGTACATGTTAGCACTCCTGGATACAGATGAGTTGCTTCACGAGGGAAAAATCTGCATACACAGCCTCTGGTCCGGTCAGAAGCCTTTCTCATCTGTTGCAGCATGAAACATCCAAGTATATTATGTACTGTAGCAAAGTCCGTGGCACAGTATCCGCAGGGTAACGTGGAAGACACGTGGAACAAGCTCTCCTTACACCTCTAACCCCCAGGCTGAGCCTGCCAAAGGGGTACAGAACCTCCGTGCTATTAGCAGAGTGTACCGGGAAGATGATCTCACTTTGGTACGCCGTTGATCAGCGACGACCAGTTGATATACAGTGGAGCAAATTAAGTCCCGTAGATAGCTCAAACGGAGGCACCAACATGGCGATATAGTTAGGAGAAAGTGTCCACAATATCAAAGACAATTCTATTCACACTACTTCGTCAGGGATATTGGCAAAAATAAAACTAATGGCATATAAACCCTTCAAAGGCCAATGGTTGGTGGATAAGAAAATCCAATTAACCTACCATAGCATAGAGCATGTAGCTCACACAGGTGGATATGGCTATCATAAATATTGTAAGAACAGATTGATCCAAGAGGGATCAGAAAGATCCTCCCAAAATATGCACTCTATAGTCAATCAATGTGTAATTGGACTCAAGTGAGTCCTGCAGAGAATTAAACTGCTATGGCTCTTTTATGGACTTTGGATCAGATAAAATAAAATAATAAAACTTTATTACATCAATTAATTATCTAGTGACATGTGTGTGTGATGTTCATTTACTGTACAGTGAATAATATACTAAAAATCCCCGTAGTGGAGTTGGATTAGTATAGGAAGTTTAGGATACTGGAGTCTGACTCCTCCCCCCCCTGAAGAAGCGAGTTTACCTCACGAAACGCGCGTCGAGAAAGTAGGACGTCACGAGTGATGACGTCACGGAGTTGCGACATCTGACCTGTGGAATACAGCTCAAACTGTATATATTTCTATTGTATTGCTCGGTATGAGGTCCTCCGTGGCCAGGCTATATTATGCGGCAATCAACAGCACTTTTGTTGAGCTAAGTACACCAATACCATAGGCTATGAGTGTTACCTCAATTTGAACATACAGCAAGATTTCTAGTAATTACACCATAGCCACCTAATACCCACGCCTGTTTGGTCACTGCATTATTATCTTAGGAATTTTATATTATATCAAGTTCCTTTATTGGTTAATTATAACCGAGCCCAAACGGTGTATTTAAGCAATATTTATAGCTAAAAGTGTCACCTTCGTTATCACTATAGCTATATATTGCCTACAAGTGTTGATTACTATTATGTTATCCTAGGTACCCTTAAGAGATACATCTTGCTAACTTATCCTGGCTAACAACAGTCAAGAGATATGCTCTCTATAAGGTATTAGATATAGTAATTATTCAAGCATTACGTGGGGATACAGCAAGTGCTTACCACACCTATATAGGATGTCTGAGTAGTCACTTTAGGATACAATTGTTTTGTAACAAGCATATTAATGCATACAATGAAATAACAAAACTGCTACAAATTGCAAGTATCCTTAACTGCCTATACTACTCCAACTCCACTACGGGGATTTTTAGTATATTATTCACTGTAAATAAACATCACACGCATGTCACTAGATAATTAATTGATGTAATAAAGTTTTATTATTTTATTTTATCTGATCCAAAGTCCACAAAAGAGCTATTGCAGTTTAATTATCTGCAGGACTCACTTAAGTCCAATTACACATTAATTGACTATAGAGTGCATATTTTGGGAGGATCTTTCTGATCCCTCTTGGATCTGTTCTTACTATATTACTCTCCTCCAATGCACCATAGTCTCTATAATAATATCCATATTACCCCAAGTATCAATATTTTCAAGTATCATAAATATTGCACAAGTCAAATACTTATGCTAAAACATATACAATAATTTTATTTATACAATGTTTATTTAAAAAACATTCAATATAAAATAAAAAGCCATAAAAATCAGACACCGAAACGAGAAAACAAAATGAGTATATAATAATGCAGAAAAATAATCAATACATCAGAAAGATCCAAGAGATCAAAAAGAAAAACCATAAATAGGTGATTGGATTGGAGAAAAACTGAGTAATTATAAAAAAAAATACTAAAACAGGAGGTCATTACCAATGAACATAGAAAAGAAACACCAAACAATTAATAATCTAATATTAAATAAATATATACAATCATTCCTTCATTAAAAATGAAAATCATTACCGTGAAAAAATAAATTTGTAATATTAAGAAACTCAAATTACCTAACAGCCAAATATAAATTAATAATAATATTCAATTAATAGTTGCTAAGCATTAAAAATTAATTTTGAAAAGAAACTAATTAACGTAATAAAGTGACCAAACATCAAGCTCCTCATTTAAGCCCCTAGGGGCCAATGTTTTTAATTGATTAATCCAAAAGGTTTCTTGTTTAGAAAAAGCCTTTAATCTGCCCCCACCTCCCCCCACATCTAATGGCGTGTACAACCTGAATACCCTTGTACCTCATTAAACTCTAATCACTTTGATGATGTTGTTTAAAGTGACGAGGTACACTATGCTTATCCTAACTTAGTCTAATATTCCTTGCATATTCCAAAATTCTAGTCTTTAAGAAACGCTTAGTATGCCCTATATACTGGAGTCCACAGGGACACTCCAGCATATAGACAATGTAGGAAATTTTACAGGAGATGCAGTCCTCTATAGGATATTTATTTTGAGTAACTGTTGACAGAACAAATTTCCTATCAGTGGGTAACCGACTGCACGCCCGACACTTGCCACAACTAAAGTTATCTACAGGATTAGAAGCTAGCCAGTTCTTTTCTACTATTTTAGTGGCACTTGGTCCTGTATCACTAGGTGACAAATAATTTTTCACATTTTAGCTTTCCTGTAAATAAAACTAGGTTTATCATAAAGGTTTGGGCCTAAAACCGGGTCATTAATTAATATTGCCCAGTGTTTATTAATAACTTCCTGAATTGAAATTAGTAATAAAGGGTATTGTAATGGTACTATCATCTGATTTGGTTAACTCCTGATCTCTGACTTTACTCAACAATAAGAAGTCCATCACCCCAACTTTCACAAGGGTTCCAGAAAGCAACTTCCCATCATAGCCTCTGGAAAAGAATTTATCAAACAAATGATCAGCCTGTATCTTAAAATCAGCATCCAGTCCACAATTTCTTTAAGGCGCATGAACTGACCTAATGGTATGTTGTCAATCCATGACCTCTTGTGGTTGCTGGATGCTAATAAAAGATTATTGGTGTCCACTTCCTTAAAGAAGGTGTTTGTAGTTATGACACCACCAGGTCCGATCTCCAAATGCAAATCTAAATAATCTATCACTGCGGCATCAGAAGTAAACGTGAATTTCAGATTAAATTGATAAAGATTCAAATAATTGAAAAAAGACTCGAAAAGATTCCTCATCCACGTCCCAAATGCATACTATGTCATCTATAAACCTTCACTAAACTATAATGTGTGAGGCAAAAGGATTGTGGGTCCCATGTCCTTCTCTAGAGACATTGTATCCTGCTCACATTTTACTATCTTCCATCATTTTGTGCCATCAATGCCAGCCTCAAGGTCTTTACCTCTTCACTGCCAGAGTGTCCTGTCACCTTCGTGGCAACGGAACCTCCGGTATTTCCTGATCATGAGACAGTGATCACATCTTTAACTGTGTTAAAAATGATGTATCCTAGTAACGCTGTGGAGGTTTGGTGGAACTGACATTTTTCCAGCTTGGCGAACAAATGGTCTTCACGTAGGAGTTTGACATGGTTGGCATGCTCCTGTGAGGACTTAGAAAAGATCATTATATCATCCAGATAGATGACGACAAATTGATTGAGCAGATCTCTGAAGATTTCATTAACGAAGTCCTGGAAGTTGGCAGGGTCATTACAGAGACCGAAGGGCATGACAAGATATTCATAGTGTTGGTTGCGGGTATTGAAAGCTGTTTTCCAATTCGTCACCTTGACGGATCGTTACCAAATTGTAGGTTGCATGGAGGTCCAATTTAGTGAAGATATTGGCTCCTTGGAGGCGATCAAAAAGTTCTGTGGTGATCTTGTTAAGACCTCTGTAATCAATACATGGACGTAGCGACCCGTCCTTTTTCTTCACAAAGAAGAAGCCTGTGCCGGCTGGAGAAGAAGATTTTTGAATAAAACCCCTTTGTAAATTTTTATGGATATACTCCTTCATAGCTTTAGTCTCAGGAAAGGAAAGTGGGTAAGAAGTTCCCCTGGGAGGTACAGAGCTGGGAAGCAAGTCAATAGGACAATCGAAAGAACGATGCAGTGGTAAGACCTCAGGTTGCAATGTTACCTTCTCTTCTTTGGGAGCAGTAACCCCACCATTACTTTTGATGGGCACCGCACAGTTCTTGGAACAAAAGGGGCTCCAAAGGACCGGTTCCTTGTCAAACCAATCGATGCATGGATTGTGATGTTGCAGCCATAGGAGACCAAGAATCACGTCCACCGAAGTGGTGTGAATGGCATCCAGCTTGATCTCTTCCATGTGGTCCTCACCTGTACGAAGACGAAAGAGAACGGTCTATAAAGAGATATATGCTGGTTGCAGAGGTCGGCCATCAATGGCTTCCAACCCCACAGGGCATTTCTTGCGAACAAGGGGGATGTTATTCCTCTCGGCGAAGCCTTGATCGACAAAATTGTCTCCCGATCCGGAATCCAGAAAGGCCATATCAGAAGTGTGGAAGCCCTCGCCGGTAAGCGTAACAAAAAGCAAGATCCTGGTTGGCAGCAGTTTTGCTGTAATAGGGGATGTATAAAGTGTTCCCAATGTGATTCCCCTGGACCTCATTGGGAGTTGACATTTACCAACTTGTGGGGGCAAAGGAGTACCTGATGTCCAGGAATGACAAAGTACAGCCCGAGACCGGCGTTGCGTTGACACTGTTTCTCACTGGAAGACAAGTTGTTACCCCTAAGTTGCATAGGCTCTGGGATATCTGGCGGAAGGGGTTCAGCTGTACCGGCATGGGACGAAGGAGACCTCAGAGTAAGCTGCCGATGATGGGATCTTCAGTTCTCCTTTCTTGCAGACGTTGATCAACGCGAATACATATGATGATGAGTTCCTCGAGATCAGAGGGACGTTAATGTGCAGCGATCTAATCCTTTAAAATCTCCGTAAGACCTTGCCAAAATGCGGTGGCTAACGCCTCGTTATTCCATCCGGTCTCAGTGGCAATACTGCGGAACTCCAAAGCATATCTAGCCACAGATCAACTTCCCTGAGAAATATGAAAAAGAGAGGAAGCAGCAGTTACCTTGCAGGCAGGCGTATCAAAGACTCTGAGAAATTCATGGGTAAATTGTCCAATATCCTGAGTGATATCCGATATTAATTCCCAGATGGGAGAAGCCCAGGCCAGGGCATCATCGGTGAGTAGCGATATAATGTACGCCACCTTGGATCTTTGAGAAATTAATCGAGAAGGCATAAGTTCGACCTGTATGAAACATTGTTTCAGAAAACCCCTGCACCATGGGGGTTGCCACCATATCGGTTGGGTGTGGGATGTTGGGGTTCAGATAAGGGAGACATAGTCAATAGTTGGCGCAGAAGGCCCCGAATGGACAGGACTAGGAGGAGAGGTTTTTACCCGGTCAGAAAAGGACATGAGATTCTGGTGCAATAATTCCATGCGGTGATCATTTTGTTCAAAGTATTTTTCCATTTTGGAAAACATGCTGGTGTGCGTGCTCAAGACTCAACCCACCTCAGCGGGATCCATGTTTGTTGGGCTGAGCATACTGTAACGGAGTGCTCACCACAAAAAAGACATGACCGCGAGGCGGAGTAAGGGATTTGATATACACCAACCAACAGCCGCGTGGGCGCGTCTGGAGTGTAGATTGGTCGAGGTAGCCGGGTCGGGGTAGGAGAGGTCTGGATGGTCAGTAATACTTGCTGAGATCGGTGTTGGAGAGTAGCGGATCGTAGGAGGTACTTAGCCGTGGTCTGGATTGGAGTGGTACTTTGCCGAGGTCAGTATTGGAGAGGAGCGGATTGTCGAGGAGCTAGCCGGGGTCGGGATGGAGAGGTGCAGATGGTCGTACGTAGCCGAGGTCAGGAGAACAGAAGAGCGGAGTCTGGAGGAAAACTAAGGTCAGGAGCAAGGATCTGGAAGCACGACAAGATTGTGGAGGCAAGACAGCAGTGAACACTTCACTAGTAGGAAGGCTAATGTTCAGCCGATGAACCAGAGGAATGGCTGAGCATATAAGGCATACAGGAACCAATGAGGACAAGGTGAGAGGGGATGCGTTAGGATCGCCTGCTGAGATTTGCTGTCGAGGTGCGGGAGACAGGTGTGGGAGGGCTTTCAGGCTGAGGCTGGTAACGCGGTACCTGCGTGCGTACCCCAGAGGCGGGGCCAGAGGAGTCCGTATTAATACTCGCGTGTGCCCATAGACCGGCGGCTGGTAGATGGCTCAGGTGATGCACCGCAGGAGGCGGGGGGCCGAGGTAAGCAAGAAGCGCGCTGAGGGTAGCGGGATTCACGGATCCTTACAATAACACAAATGACAAACCAGTCGGCGGGTACATGCCAAACCTTGTGAGATAGCAGCAAACTACAATAGGCCCCAAAGAGAGATCCGATTGAGCTGCTATTCTCTGTGTGCCAATTGCCACATTTGATTTTAACCAAAACTGGTGAATGAATGTGACTGTGTTACACTCAAACCTCCAGTACATTTTTTACTGGTACAATTAGAGAGATAAGATAGAGCTTATAATGTCTGTGTGCCTATTGCCAAACGACTTTAACCAACATGTCACGCAACAAAATAAAATAATTTAACACAACTGGAAATCAAATAGGCTAGGTAGTCTACGTATATCCCTCACTAGAAGTAGTAAATTACAGAGGCGACCAGGCTAAACCTAATGCGGCTGCCCTCGCATTTTAAAAATAGCGCGGGCGGCGCACGCAGTCTTCGGCCGAGAATCGGCCGGTTTTCCCGCGCCTCGGGCGCTTTCCATAGTAAGCGCCATTAGCGCTTATCTATTGTAGCGGCCGCCGCGCTGGAAAATCCGTTTTTAAACGGAGAGCAGACCCGCGGCGCTCCCGGCCAGCTCCCGGCGAACGTTAGATTAAAAGCTGCCGCAGCAGTATAAAACAAGTCTTGATTTTCAAATTTAACCTCCAGTAATTCATCTCAAAAAAATATGTAAAAAATTACATGTATTACCAATTACAACCGGGAATTCAAGTGGTCATGGGACCCGGATTTGGTTAATACGGTCAATTCAAATGTTCTCTGGTGTCTGGTGTTTGACCCGCGAATGCGTTCATTCTTAAAAGTTCTACTTGTAGTTTATTAATTATAGTTCTATAGTATAGTTCTGTAGTGGTGTTACCTAGAAGAGAAATGGACGTTTTTTTCGCTGAAATTAACACATATCCACAAATCTAGTTTTATTAAACAATGATGGCCATTATTTAACTCATTAGCATAGCCTTTACAGTACATCACGTTAAGTTAGCACAACATTGTTCCCATAATATGGCGATTGTCTTGGTTCTTACAAATGCGATCCATCCCATCCTAATTCTTCCAATGGTTTTTATTTGAAAGGTTCCCATACATTGATATTTGCTGGTCAAGGTAGACATAGTTTTTGACTTCCATACCATTTATTTTGATTTCTGAAGAGTTGACACATTTGTTTAATATCATTTTGGTCTTGAGATTTATATAAAGGTCCACCTTCTCACTTGCTTCATTGAAATCTCTGATTTGTTGAAGGAGGTATTTTGGACTTGGGTAAAAATATCGTCATCTGCAAATCATAGGTGACGAAAGCATTCCACAGGGATTTTGATTCTTTTTTCTTTCAAATTCAATGTTTTGAAAAATACTTCAAGTGTATATATGTGCTTCAGCAGAAAATGCAAGGCCCTTCTTTAGAACACTGCGAGCTACTGAAAAGTATGTTCATCATTTCATTAAAGATGATATCAGTTAATCCTTTAATTAAAAGCTGCTTCTTATTATTTACCAGCAATCCAATTTAGTTTAAGTTTCACAATTATGTATTTCCATCATCTGCAGAAGACTATGATGAAACTTACATAATTAAGACTAATTTCTTGTAAATGAACACTGACAACATACAATTATGACTAACAAGTAATTAGTGGAGTATGCTTAGATATGCACTCTAACATTAGTTGAGGAGGACAATCTAAAAATGTTATTATTTTGATACGTGATGGTTGCTAATTGCAAACAACTATAATGGATTAATGTGTCTGCGTTCTTATTAGTAACATGTATAAATGTCAGAGACTGATGCAGCCTTTTATAGGCAACATAGGTTGAAACCATTGTGTCAGAAGCATCATATATCTACTGACTACTATATATTTCAATGCACATAACCGGTAACACATTATTTATAAAGAATCTTATATTAAAGAAAAAGTTGACATTTTCAGAAATTCAATGAGATATTGTATTTATTTCTTCCTGGGTGTTTTTTGATCATTTTATGGAGTCACAGTTTCAGGAGTCCTGCCATCTAAGTTCAGACCACCTTCTTAGTATTTAATTAATGAGAGGTATGTTTTATGCCCTGCATATTTTCTATTTACTAATCCTGCTCTTTTCTGTATTGGTGACAGCATGCAGTCTTTCCAGATTCAGTTTCCAAACCAGCACATGCATCTCTGTGAGAGAAGGTAGAATCATGTGACAATGCCATTTTTCCTTCCGTCAACAAATCTTACCACCCATGGTCCATTAATGATGACGTCATCTAACATTTAATTTTTACATTATGCACTGGGCGCATTTTTCCGATGCATGCATCAAAATACTGTAAGTGACTTCTACAGAATACAAGTAGCATAGATGTTGCTATGCATTCTGCCTGATACATATATAATTGTGCACCATCCCCAAACATATCATGAACAATGCAATGCATTTATGCAGCAATGTGTACAATAATTATAATATATTGTATGTATGTATTTATTTATATAGCTCCATTAATGTACATAGCGCTTCACAGTAGTAATACACGTGACAATCATATAAATAACAAATAATACAAACAGAATTACAGAGCTGTGGGGCAGTCAGTGAGAAAGGTTAAAAGCTGGAGAGGGCTTTAGATACAAAGGGGGTGGAGAGAAGACATCCTATAATGGGATTTCATTATAGTGTTACTGACACATTCCGTTATAGTTCAGTTTTGTTAAATAGTTCTTTGGACTCAGGCCCCTCCTTTCAGGTTCTGAGCTCCTTACCCATTCTCCAATTAGCAAAAAGGCATAATGCACCTCGGTGTCTGTCTAAACTTCACTCTCACCCTAAGAGATGGTTAGTGTCTATGACTGACAGAAATAAGAGAAATATGTGTATGGTGCTGGAACCAAAGCTGCAGGTGAAGGTGCTGAAAGCGGAGCAGCAGGTGAAGGGCCTGAAAGCGGAGCAACAGGTGAAGGTGCTGAAGCTGCATATTCATCTGGCGGAACTACAGTGAGGTTTAAAGTCACTGTGTCCTCCTCTTGCAGCTCTTTCTCACCGGTAACCTCCATCTGTGCAGATGGTGTTTGAACGATGTTCCTTCAGACAATGTACATAATATGCTCAGAGTACTGTACTACAGTCTTTTGGTACATACTGTATAACTACGTTTGTATTGAGTTAGTGTGAATAAACATCAATGTATTTACATGTTAATATTCCTTTGGCAAGAGGAATATTAGGCTGTTCTATTAATTATTTAACATACTGCAAGTCTATTTTACACCGTTTATTAATGTAGTACACTGTAATAGTGATTTGGTAAGTGTAATATGGGAATAAAATAGCAAAAAGGATGATTTTATAATTACTATAGCATGACTGTGCTTGTGTATTGTAAGGCATGGACTGTATTATACTTGAAGATTATGAAGTCATACATGTAAGCATGTCACATATAGGTTATTCCGAGAACTTCCCACAACATGTATGTATGACTGCTGTGCAAACAATACATGAATCCTATATATGTCTGATTTACTGTGCAAGGTTATGTATTGTATAATGTTACATGCAAATGTAGCGGTCATGTAAAATGGCTACAGTCATCTCTCCTGCTGACAGTAAGGCCTGGTAAGTTGTGGGCATGCCAGCAGTAATTATGGAGGTTTGCCCTCACACCCTGGTGAGGTGCCCTATGTATGGATGGGAGTGGTCACAGGCTCTGACTCCATGGTTAGTGATGTCAGAGTTGTGTCAGCCCCCAGAGTGTACATAAGGCACAGCACCGTGTCTAAGAGTTAGTTCTGCCAGAGCTCTGAGAGGAGTAAGAGTTATGTTATAGTAGCTGAATAAGAAGACTGTGTCCAGGGACCTGGCACAGAGTAAAGACATCCCGGCTGGGATAGGGAATCCCTATTTAAGGAGAACTACACCTTGTAAAGGGAAGTGCTGTGACAATGAAGGGCTAATACACCCCATTGTGGAGGGCAGCATGGCCCACAGTCCAATAAAGATGCTCTTAATTACAAACCCTCTCGTGTACATGTGTGGAGTGATTGTACAGAGAGGAGCACCACAGAGGAGTTCCTCGCCAGGACCATCCCCAAGTGACCGAAGGGACCCTGATGAGGTGGAGGCGCTGCACTGGAAATAGGTAGGACTCAGCACACTACCTCAGCTGCCTGTCTGGACGGGTCCTCCCCATACACCATCATGCGGGAGACTCAGGAGTCCTGTAGCCAACAGGTGCACCACCAGACACTATCACACTGTAATGGGGACCGGTTAGACCACAGGGGCCAATGTGAGATTGGGTGGGTCAGGCCGGTTCACAAAAACCGTTACATTTGGAGGCGAGCTGCTGAGATCAGATCTGTCAACAGGACAGGCTCTAGCTAGGCACACTGGGAAACAGGGAGAGTGTCTGCTGCCACTCTGTGCTGCGTAGGGACGGACCTAGGAGTGGTCAGGGGCTGACAGGGTATTGTCAGTTCGCTGGGACGACCTAGGGGCCTGAAAGGAGTGAGGGTTTGGAGCCGGGCTATAGCTGACCGAGTCACTTTGAGGTAGTGCTAGTTGGTAGGACGCCAGAAGGGATAGCCTGTTAACGTGGTCAGGAATCCTGGAGAGGGTCTGCGCTAGGCTGACCAAGAGAGGAAGATGCCCCAAGTACTGCATGGCAGAGCTAGAGTACTCTAGCCCATTCCAGACACTTACCATAGGGAGCACAGACTGGGAGGAAGGAGTTACAGCAGACACTGAGAGAGTGAGCCTAGCCTGAGGTAGTGCAACATGAGTCCAGCCTAGATCAGGTACACGTGTGGTGGTGCATCTGAGCAAATCTTTATTGTACTGGTGTGGTGGCTGCCCCGCAGAGCGGAGCCCCATGTACGATAATTGGTACGAGAGCGTGACAACCCAAGGAATGGAGGATCCGCGTGGTGCGGAGAGCCCAAAATGGCGATCAGAGGCTGATGGGGAAGGCACCCGTGGCGTGCGCCCCACTGAAGAGCAAACTGTCACCGAGCTGTTTTTAACTAATCTGCTCTGGAGTGGAGCGAAGGCGGTGGCTGCCCCGTTTTTTTCCTGCCTGGGACACCGAGGTGCCCCCCTTGAGGAGTGTGAGGACATTGTGATAAATGGGGTGGAACCCAGTGAGGAAAGAAAGCAAACTGACATTTCGGACTTAAAAGCTATCCAAAATGGCGGCTCCCGCTTGCTAGGGAGACCGCGTGGGCCAGTCGCAGAGAAATTGGCTGATTCAGGACTTGCAAAAAGCTGGCCAGGAATGGCGCGAACAGCAGAGCCCCGCCCTGATGGGGGGTATGGCGTGAAAGCTATGGCTGCGCCTTCATGGACAGTGACTCACTCGGCCCCTGTGCTGAGTCAACCGCTTAGTCTATGGGACCCTCCCCTGATTTCCACCAGGGGGAGTGACTTTCAACTATGGCCTGTGGGAATGCACCCACTGGGCCCGGGGACTGATATCCAGACGGCGCCACTACAAGAAGTAGTGCCGGCCGCGGAGGTAGCGTGCAAAAAGGAGGGATATTTTGCACGAAAGGCGGCTGCCAGGAGAAGGCGGGAACTAGCCGCGGGAAAAGAACCTCACCCTGATGGGGAAACTGGCGCGAAAACGCAGGTCGCGCCCACCAGGACTGAGAAAGGCGCGGCCTTAATTAAGGGGTATGCTATTCCCCTGTGGGACCCGCCCATAATTGCAACCCCTGGGGGCGGGTTCCAGCTATGCCAGCGGAGGGAGGAGCCGAAGCAGGAAGTAGCTGGCCCAGCAACTTCTACCAGTCAGTTGCGAGGAACCACTGACCTGGAGAGACCCATACAGAAAGTGGACCCTATAAAAAGGATGGCCTGCTCCTCCACTGTGGGCACTATGGTCTCCACCCAGCCCTACTCGGTACCCGGCAGGGTACTGGTAGTCAGGGTGGCCAACACCGAGACGGTGGTCGGGCTCTGCCTTCAATGCGGGCTGCCCGGAGGCACTGTTAACACAGCGGCACGTTGCCCACAATGCGGGACATTATACTTGTGGCCAATGCCGACGTTCATCCCGATCCAATCTGCTGACCCCCCGGGGGATACGGCTAGGCGCTCTGCCGAGTCCCCTGGTGCACTGTGGATCAGTCGTGCAAGTCCCGGAGAAAGGGGACTGTAGTCGATTAAATCGGCTGGGTCAGCAGCAACTGAGACGGTCGGGTCGTGGGGGGACGCAGACGAGAGTGACTCAGGGGATTCACACCGCTTCAAAGAACACCATTGGTGGGCCCCACTCTTTGAAGGCTATGTAGCCTGGATGGACCGTACGCGGTTTCTCATCCGTAGGGAGGAGGTAGTAGATTTTTGGTGGGCCGAAGGAGAATTTACCCCTGAGCAAAGAGATAGGGAGTTGCAGGACCGGTGGATTAAGATTGAGCACAGGGAGATAGAGCCCATGGGCCCTGACACACTATCAGACCCTGTGGATCCTGACGAACCCCTGTCATGGGTGCTACCTGGGAGGGCAGGTAGGGCTGATCTGACCAGGATCAGTAGAGCGGAACGGGCAATAATGGCTCGATATAAGTCTTCCCACGGGTTGGAGTACCCTTATGTTCCTGAACCCCTCATGGAGGAGATAGAAGAAAACAGAGAAAGGTGGCTTAGGGAAACCATCGAGATGTACCTGGTCAGTAAGGGGAGTGAAGTTACCGGAAGGAGGGCAGAGGACAGAATAGATCACCTGATGCGAGTGTGGAGTATAGGGAGGAATATACATAAACACAGGGTGACCTATAGGCCCGAGAGGAGACTGCCTAGGCATTATCATGTCACGGTCCTGGACATGGGTGGTAGAGAGGTTAGAAAACCTAACCCGAGTCACTACTATTAGGGGGTACTGAGGCATTACGCGGGCTCGTGGCTGCTGGTCGGGGTGGGCTTGGCGAGATGTCACTGTGGTCATTTTTGTGTTATATTGTGCAATCTGTGTGATGTTAACAATTATGTTTTGTGTTACAGTGCTTCCTGGAGGAAGGTATGCAAATTTAGGTCCCAGCGAGGACGATGGGATTCACCAGGGGGAGAATGTAGCGGACATGTAAAATGGCTACAGTCATCTCTCCTGCTGACAGTAAGGCCTGGTAAGTTGTGGGCATGCCAGCAGTAATTATGGAGGTTTGCCCTCACACCCTGGTGAGGTGCCCTATGTATGGATGGGAGTGGTCACAGGCTCTGACTCCATGGTTAGTGATGTCAGAGTTGTGTCAGCCCCCAGAGTGTACATAAGGCACAGCACTGTGTCTAAGAGTTAGTTCTGCCAGAGCTCTGAGAGGAGTAAGAGTTATGTTATAGTAGCTGAATAAGAAGACTGTGTCCAGGGACCTGGCACAGAGTAAAGACATCCCAGCTGGGATAGGGAATCCCTATTTAAGGAGAACTACACCTTGTAAAGGGAAGTGCTGTGACAATGAAGGGCTAATACACCCCATTGTGGAGGGCAGCATGGCCCACAGTCCAATAAAGTTGCTCTTAATTACAAACCCTCTCGTGTACATGTGTGGAGTGATTGTACAGAGAGGAGCACCACAGAGGAGTTCCTCGCCAGGACCATCCCCAAGTGACCGAAGGGACCCTGATGAGGTGGAGGCGCTGCACTGGAAATAGATAGGACTCAGCACACTACCTCAGCTGCCTGTCTGGACGGGTCCTCCCCATACACCATCATGCGGGAGACTCAGGAGTCCTGTAGCCAACAGGTGCACCACCAGACACTATCACACTGTAATGGGGACCGGTTAGATCACAGGGGCCAATGTGAGATTGGGTGGGTCAGGCCGGTTCACAAAAACCGTTACACATACATGAGGAGGGGCGTGGCCTGGAGCCTAACCAAGATGGATATGTGAAGCTGAAGGTCCACAAAGAGGGATCATTAATCCATACCCATCCTGGCACATACATAGTCAAATTAATCAAAGTTATATAAACCTCAATAGCTAAAGAAGCAACGAATATTTAGAGACCATAAACACACATTTTGGACATTATATGGACAATCTATTAATAAAATTGTGTTTTGGGGCCTAGCGGGTGGAGCAGCAATTTGCAGGCCTGGTGCGGAGACCCATCAAGGACCATGGGCCGCTGCCCTCTTCTCCCCTGGCTTTCCCTGCCGGACCCACCAGGGCAAACTACAATGAAGGCATGCTCATAAGAGAAACCCAGAGCGCTGGAGGGAGAACAGGGGGGAAAAAAGTGAGTTACTGCTCCTTCAGCAAAATAAACTTCACAACCAAAATGATAATCGATCAAAAATGCAGCAGGAACACAGCCTAATTTAAACTAAATAACATACCTAGGACACGGTGCACCCCTTGGATTTCCCCTACAACATATACACTTATGTGCGGCCGGAGGTGAAGGAGACCAGCGGGACATATTCAGGTCCCTGGCGTACAGCTACCAATCTGAACCCTGTGCTCCGTGGCCCATTGGGAGCCTGACTGGCGCAGTCCGTCCCCCGCCACCCCCCACCCACAGGTTGAAATAAAATAAAAAGCTTAACTATGAGTGTCTGGCGTGCGGGGCACAGAGAGGGGATAATAAAAATAAATAAACAAGAGACGGGGAACGAGGCAGCCATTTTGTCCCTGGGGACCCGCTGGGGGACGCCGGAGTTGAAGAGACAGTGCCGGTAAGGGGATTAAGCCGGCGCTAGACTAGAGGATCTCACCCTCAGGACATACAGACCTGCCGCCCATCCGCGGTTGGGACCATCGGCGGGACACGTGGAGGCGGTGCGGGGACTCAGATCGGGACTCAGGCTTGGCTGTTTAGCACCCAAAATGGCCACAATTGTCCTGTAACCAGGTGGAGAGGAGAGGGAGTTGTGCACCAGGCTTACCTTCATCCCTGCCGGCGAGTCCCTCCACCTTCCTGCACCCCCGTTGTTAGGAGGGGGACTGAACAGAGCTGCCACCTGACTCAGAGCTGTCCTGTTCTGTGCGTTTCAGCCTGCATTCCAGCCGGATCCAAGATGGCCACCGCCGGCTGGAATTAAAGACACAGCTTCCCCAGGAAAGAAAATAAATAAATAAACACATGCATACATGAGATTGATATATACTGTATAGCGGTGGCTGGTCCAGCTAGCTCTCTACCTTCCCCTGTTGCTGAATTCCGGAGTGACAGGAGTGGAGTTGACACAGGGATCTGTGATAGCCAATGGTGGTACAGATACTGGGCCCTCTCTCTTTGAGCTGCACGACGTAAGTACCTACATTAGAGATTGAAATTCAGCCCCTTAGGTGTGAGACCTTCACGTTGTTCCAGCCTGCCCCTGTATGGGGTAGGATGTGTTGGAAACGTCTCCTCCAGGACGGGAGTGAGACATGTGCTCAGCCCCACATGGGCTGAACACATAACCTAATACAGCTAGGCCTCATCATTACCCACAGGCCAGTACCATCCAGAAACCAGCGATCTACCCTATCAATTTGAGCAAACGCTGCTGCAACAACACCAGCAATGGCTGCTGTAATAAAGAACATCCTCATTAGTACTTCTAGCTCTGCGGCAGTCTGTGTGGAGAGAGGTAGTGATATTAAGGACTGTCATAGCGGGGACCGACCTTCAGACTTGCTGAAGCCCCCTATGTCTGGTGGCGCTGACACCAAGAAGAAAAAGAACCAGAAGAATCCCTAAAAGTCTGCTCTGTACCTCCACACCATCACGGGAAACTCATCTCTCCTGTACCACGCAGATAACCAGCACTACTCCAAGCAGTCGCCTAACCATAATCTCCCAGAGGGAGGGAACACATACTACAACAGTATAATATATGTAGTCGGTTTTACTTAACTGGTTGCTCCTTTGCAAGATCCTCTATGTCCACCATTGCTGGAAGTTCGACTACCTGTGACGGTGAGATCACCTCCATCAATCTTTTCTCAGATAGTGAGAGCTTCAGCTCTGATGGTGATCCTCCTCCTATGTGCCCTATTTCATTTTTAACTTCTCCTTACTATCTACCCATCTTTTCTTTAGCATGTCCACAGTCCAGGTGGACAGTATGGCACAAGGCATTCATTTGCGTGAGGATTTGGCTCCATATGTGTTTTTTTCTCTGCAGTGTTTGTGTTGGAGCACAGTGCCCATAATAATATGGAATGGTGATCCACCACCCCATTCATGAGGATCTCCAATTCCCCCTCAGTGAATTTAATTCTCAGGATTCTAGTAGCCACAGCCATAGCTGCAGCCTCCTCAGCCATGTTCACCTCTAGCTGATATGGCTGAAAACCTTCCCTACGTATTGTGTATTTATTTTAAATTTGAACGTGCGCATGGGCATTACGTTCAGGCTGGAACACATGTGCATTAATTGGAACGCAAATTAGATTTTTGGATTGTTTATTGCGTCTCTGCGCTATTGACGTTACGCTTCTGCATATACAGTATGGCTATGATACTATTTTTAGTGACGGATGTTATTTTTGCATATCATAGCTTTGTGGAAACCATTTAAACACAGAGAAAGTTACGCCCATTACCTATTTGGGTAACGTCACTTTAAAGGCTCTTGAACAGAGCTGTCTGGACCTGCCCCTATGTATGACATGATGTCCATCTCTTTCAACTTAGCGGAAATGGTAGCTTTCAGAGCTCTTTTATATTCAATTAGCGGAGAAAATATTTCAGTCAAAACTAAGACATTCAGTCTAAGATATTAAAATTGGTTCATTTATATCCATTCCTAAATTTTCCATCAAAGTTTAAGTAAGTACAGTGATTTGGTTGAATATTTCTATGTTTTATAAAGTTTAATACTAGTTTCTAATCCAATTCTTTCCAAAAAATTGGGCTTTTCTCATGCTATATTCTACATAACACCTGGCTTGCAGGTGCACACATAAATTAGTTTGGATAATAATCTTTTAGATGGTTGCAATTGATACACTTTACTGTATATGGGGTATAAAATATCTTTAACTCTCTTTATTTCCATATCCGACAGACTTAAAGGTGGCAGAGGAGGCATCCTTTGGGAAAGGTAAGTTCATTGTGCTTTACATTAATGCTAACTTTTTTACCCTTGATAGAATTGGATCTCGGAATAAGATATATATTTTTTATAAACAATGGTGTGTCTTTAAAATTATTTTGAACCATGAATGAAAAACTATGTGGATGTCATAGTTCAGCCTCGAATTCTCCATCTTCAATACATGTGTAGCCCCGGTCTTATTTTGGTCCCGAAGACCCCCTCTGTACCATGCCGAGCGGTCGCGGGTGCCACCGGAGCCAACGACAGACCCGCCAGTTGCTCGCGAAGGTAGGGGCCGGAGCAGGGAGCGCTCCGAGTCCCTGGAGTCCCGGCGGCGCACCCGGCTAGTGGGGGCCGCCATTACGGATGCTCGCGCAAGCGCCATGCTCGCGCATCCGCGGGAGCAGCTAGGAGGTTGCAGTGGCCATTAGGGACTCGCGCATGCGCAGGGCAAGCGCGCACACGGCCCCAATGTATTTGCAGCTTCTGCGGGACTATAGTTCCCAGGAGGCTTAGGGCCAAGTCCCCCAGGTGTCTGCAAGAGGCAAATGGGAGCGCAAGGTTACTAGGAGAGCAGAAAGAGATATATTTCACGGGCTTAGGCAATGAGAGTTGGAGCTGGGAGCAGGAAGGGGAAGGAAGGGTGTAGGGAGCGAGTGGCTCCTACACCAGGTAAGGTAGTTCCCCAGATCCCAGGCAGGCCCCAATCCCGACCAGGGTAGGGGGTAAGTACTGAGGGACGGCCCCTAGGTTAGGGACCCTGCCCTTAGCAGTGTGTGGAGTATGTAGTCTTGTGAGTGTCACGGCTGTCAGTGCTGTGTGCGCTGACAAGTAGGCACAGTGTGTGTGTGCAGCACGGTTGCTGCAGGTACAGTGTGAGTGCAGTGTGTTTGCTGCAGGTGTTAGGTTGAGTTAGTCAGAGGGGATCCGGGAGGTGAAGGGAGAGGTAGAGTGGGTGCAGGGGGTCAGTGACCCACCTGCATAGGACAGGCTACCCCGTAGGCCCCTAGGAGTGTTCCCTGAAGTCACCAAAGATTGCTGTGCTGCAGGGACACCCTATAGTGGTAGCGAGCATTACCCTTTACTGTGTAGACAGCTAGGGACAAAGGGACAAGCGTGCGGAGCAGGTTTTGCTGGCGGGTCGTTTGGGACCAGATGGCTGGACATTGAGACCCAGGACGCAGACCGCTGATTCATCTGACCCTTTGCAAAGAGGTACCGGTCAACGCCGTGACCGGAAGGTATATTGTAACATCAAGTGCACCAACACCGGTCAACAGGCGCTGATCCCACCTTAGGCTAAACTCTTTAGGAACACTGAGCGAGTGGCTAGAGAACTGAGCCTATACCAACATTACCGAACACAGTGTGGAGCACGCAGTAGCGGGACTGAGACAGTCCTCATTAGGAGCGTGGCTGAGCCACTACTGTTATAGGGAAGGTACCAGTTATTAGGGTGTTAGGCATTGCTGCTAAGGTTATGTATTAGGATATGCGGTGTGTGTGAATTGATATGTGTTATTGCTACATTGCATTATAGAGTGATAAGGTTGCCGTGCATTATCATTATTACAGTAAAGTTGGTTGCATCACATTTGTGTGTATGTATTTCTTGCCCAGGGGAATCTCACATCACGGGGATCCTGGGTAAGTGGAGGCGCTGCGCTAGAATAGTTACCCCAGGCTCCCAGCTAGCGGAGGCTCAGATCTCCTGGAGCCGTAGGTGTTGTACAGTGACCAGTAGTTCCTTTGGGAGGGTTCAGAAAAAGGGCTACACATGAAAGGGCTTATAGTATATCCATTGAAATGGTCAATCACGTCGAAATTCACCATTGTCTTAAATATGGAGAAGCCTTGAAGTGTCTAAACAATAATCTCTACTGTCCTTAGTAAGACAAATTGAACTATTTAATATTAGGGCTATTTACTCTGGCTTTGTCCCTACGTCACTGTAACACACTAAAACACATTGCGCTCTTTTCCCCTTTCCAAATAAAGGATCTAAATTGATTATTTAAGAATCTCACATCTTTTATTTAGTAATAACTAATGGGAGCATCTGAAGCACATAAAATAATTTGAGAACACTATTAGAAACCCTGTTTTCTGTTCTTCCGCTTTTGTCCTGTTTCTGGCTTTTTGCCAAGGTACCGTACATAAATACAGATCCATATGTAGTTGTTTTATCTAGGTCCAATTGGTTCTTATTGTTAGACTATTACATTGAGTGTTTATACACTTTCATAGATAATTACTTTAATTATTATGATACATTTTTTTTCTTATTTAGCAAATTAGATAATCAAACATTTTTTTATAACGGATGGTGTTTTGTAACCATCCTTTTTATTATAAGCTTTGCATAAATATTTTATTTCTAAATTCAGATAATCATCCACTAGGGCAGGGGTGTGCAAACTGGGGGCGTGACCGTGTTCTTCCCCAAAGCATTTAAATGACATGCCGGGAGTGTGCGAGGACTCTGTAACTGACTTACCTTGACTCCGGGTGACACATCGCCATGGCAATGTGGCGTCAAATGGTTCCTAGGTTCCTCAACTTCTTTATGGTGCCTTGTAACAGGGGAGTTATCCCTATTCAGGAAATATGCCTCTAATCCAGCAGTGTGGTGGTTAACTGCTGGTAGTCAATTAACAAACACCACCTGCCTGATTAGGTTGCTTAGAAAAGCCTGCCCTTGAGACAGGAAGTGAGATTGTCCCTTACTCTCACAACTTGTGAGACAGACATGGGGACAGACATCTTGAGTCTACCAGAAGAGGCTGCTTGCAAGACACAGGGGAAACTTCTAAACCTAAATGCTGACAAACCCTGAAGAAAAGGTAGTAACCAGGAACAGAGAAGATTTTCCCTCCAAACCACAAGGAACAGATAAGACTTTCATTTATAAGACTTTTTATATCTGCTTATTTCATGATATATGTTTGGGGCTGGGAGACATGCTTATCTAAAGGGAGTTGTGGACTGCATAGTATTTCACTAGAAATACTCCCAAGTGAATAGAAGCTTTGTTTACCGCTTGTTTGGTTGGTTTCCTGATATTAATGAAACAGGCGCAATAAAAGCCTTATTTAATTTCACCATAACCAGTCTCCCTTGCATACCTCTGTGAGCGTCCGCCTACATATGGTCGTCAGAAGTGGGACGAGAGGTGGTCTTTGAAGTTGAAGGGACCCGGAGATAGATTGCCTGTGAAATTTTTTTGTGCTTTTTGCCTACAAACAGCCTGACCAAAGGAACTCATGCAGCAGAGACAGAGTTAAAGAGATACACACCCAGGCAGGAAATCTACACTGCACTGAAACTTACAAAACCACAGATGGACTCTTTTCCCCAATCCCAAGAGGAGAGAGAGACTGCTGAAGCAGGTAAACCTTATTTGCCTATCACAATAAAGTGTAATATGGCCATTGAAATAGGGGGTTTGCCTTCCAACCATAGTCAGGGTTCAAGAAGTGAGTTAGCCCTTAAAAGGGATAGGCGTTTGTTGTTTTCAAATGTTTCGCTGAAGCAGTGAATACAGATGGTGACCCACGAGCGGTACTGATTCTGCAAGTAAAGGCTGCCACACCGCATAGGACTACCAGTTGTGAATGGAGTATATACAGAAAAATGTGAAAATTGATGCAAGACTGTGCTGAAGCAGGGGAATTTTCAGTAAACAAGTGCTGAGGGTAAAATTGCCTACTAAAAAAAAAGGAATTGCTGAGCTGTGTAAAAGGTATCCCAAAGTGTGAAGAGTGAATGTCATAATACCCAAAGTTGAGACTGAACTCAAGCAGAAAATCACATTATTTGGCTGAAGCAGAGAGATTGGACCTAGCAAGTAAATGGTGTAAAGCAAACAGAAGTTTTTACCTAGCAACTGCACATCCAGCATACCTAATGAGAGATTACACCTAGCAAGTAAATGGTGTAAAGCAAATAGACTTTTTTACCTAGCAACTGCACATCCTGTATACCTGATGAGAGAAAATGTGTGCACAGTACTGCTGCTATTGTAAAACTTACCCAAGAAAGAAAAAGTCTACAGAGATGCCTGTGAGAGCTACGACCTCTACAAGCAAAATATGCCCACCTGTAGGACTACCACAATTGGGGGTTCTAGCAAATACAGTGGCAACAGCTGCAATAGCGCCTCCTGAGGTCAGGAAGAAAATTACACCTGATAGACTCAAAATGGAGGAGAAGATGCAGCGTTACTGTAATGAACCCTACCCCACGGAAGAGTGGCCCTTCCAGTCCAATAAAGAGGAAGACATCTCTTACGGGGAACCCGAACCGAGTCACACCCACAAAACACCCCAAGAATGGTGGGGGTGCCTGAACTCGGCAGGAACCGAAAAGACCGCTCCCTATGATGACGAATATGATCAGCAGGAGAAAGAGCGGGAGCAGTGGATCACCGAATATTTCCGTCAGCTATTACAGTTGCAAGAAAAGCCGGATGGATCCAGTGACGCTGATAAAATTTAAAATGAAGATGGACACATCAGTATCCCTGAGCAGACGGTGTCATCCAAAACAAAAAGGCGAAAAAAGAAAAAGAAAAGCGGTTCTTCACTTACCGTGGAAGGAACAGACACGTCCGCAGATCCTGTGGAGGAAAAGGGGGACCGAGATGCCCTGCAGCCTAGAGAAAATGGAGAGTTCGTCCGCGGTTAACCGAATATCCAGAGGGCCCAAGGCATAAGTCGTGTACCCCAAAGTGTCTGTCCGGTGACAACAGTGAGGAACCCTCAACCAACCATTCCAGGGAAGCGGAGCCGGAACCAGTGAGTGTCGATCCCTTGACCAGCCCTAAGGATGCCCTTAAAAATGCCAGGCGTGACTGTGATCGGCTCCGGGAAAATAACGTGAAGCTACAGAAAGATGTGCTCACAATGTACTTTTTGGCAAGGACAGAATTGGACGATCTCAAGACTGAGCTAGATACTGCAAACGCTACTATTTCCGCCATGGATGAAAAGCACAGCCAATATGATAAAATGATGGCTAAGCTGAAGCGGAAGTATGAGGAGGTACTGTAGCAGATGACAGTCTTCCAGCAAAAGGTTCACACTCTTCGCATAGAGCTGAATGCCTCACAACAGGAGGTCAACAGTGTCCGGACAGACGTAGACGTATCTCAGAAGGAGGTTCATACACTCCGCAGAGCACTGGATGCCTCACATCATGAGACCAACAGCTGCCGCACAGACCTGGAAGTTTCCAGAAAGGAACTACACAGTCTCACTGAGGAGCTGGACATTTCTAAAGAAACGATTGTCAATCTTAATACAGATCTCCAAGTCTCTCAGAAGGAGCTTCAGACCCTCAACCTAGAGAAGGAAGTCTTACGCCAGGAGACTGTCATTCTCAAAGCAGATGTGCGTAAATGGAAGGAGGACTGCAAGGAGGTGGAAAATAGCTGAAGCGCTCAAATGCAGGTATATACTCAAAAATAACAATAAGCCATACCACTATACCAGGGTACTAACAATTGATATAGTACCTAATGTGTAATATGATGGGTACTATCCTCCTGAAGACAGGTGGTATGTGGTGCAACCCACTCACCATCAGTCTCATTGGCAGGTTCCCCTGAATAATATACAAATACTCACATCCTGGTAGGGCAGGTAGGCAGGCTGTGCAGCTACTCAATGCAATACAGTGAAAAAGGAGACCAAAAAGCGCACCAGCACAAACGGAGCAGGAAGGACCCCAGACAAAAAATAATTAAAAGGGCACTTTAATGTGACAAAGACCCATCCAACGCGTTTCGAACGTCACAGCGTTCTTGAAAAAGAACGCTGTGACGTTCGAAACGCGTTGGATGGGTCTTTGTCACATTAAAGTGCCCTTTTAATTATTTTTTGTCTGGGGTCCTTCCTGCTCCGTTTGTGCTGGTGCGCTTTTTGGTCTCCTTTGTCCCTGGACTGCAAGGAGGCCCTGAATATTACAGAGACTGAAAAAGGAGAAAATTTAAGATTAAAAAGAAAAAACTGTGTGACGCTGTGTAAAGGTTAATATCAGGGGTGCAGCATTACTGTGGATGTTGCAATCAGGTTTTAGATACCCCAACTGTGTTAATGCCTTGTAATAACTTTAACTCTAGAGATGTGATCCACTATACAATATTTTGTGGGCTATTTATGCTTACACATTACATAAGTATAACATGATTAGTGCTATGAATGTATAAGGGGCATTTGCTATGAAGGGGTTAAGAGTAATCCGTTTTCGCAGGCTTTTTTATTATAAATGTTCAGGCTCATACCACGTCTCCCCACTCCAAGACGAAGCGCTGTACTAGAGCGTGAAACGCGTTGAGGGGGAGATCGTGGTGTAGCCTTGTGTGTCATGTGCAAATAAAGTTTTCGTATTCATCCGGAAGCAACTTGGATTCTTGTCATGCGCAGTTGCGTCGGAACTTCTTTCTTTCCATGTATCTTCACTGAAGGTTGCACGCAGGATTGCAGGAGCAGAGGAGAGCAGGACCCAGACCGGAGTTTCAACTTAGGTAAGGGTTTCATTTCCCTCCTACTCCGGTCAGAGTAGTGGTCACAGACTGCACCCTCATTCCACATCCCTACATGACGACATTGACACCCTTGGTGCACATACCAACTACCGAAGCGCAAGACAGTTTTTCCTTGGTGACGTTCACATAGAAACCTGGAGGTTTTTTGTTGTCTTTTTCACCCACCATAACTTGAAATGTGTGTATATATATATATGTATGTATGTATATATGTGTATGTATATATATATATATATATATATGTATGTATGTATATATGTGTATATATATATATATATATATATATATATATATATATATATATATATATATATATATATATATATATGAACCTCTGATGAAGTCGCATGCATAGCGTCGAAACGCGAAAACCCTCCAGGTTTTTTGTTGCCTTTTTCACCCACCTAAAATAACTTAAAATGTATATGGTAAACCTACCCACCCTAGAAATATTGCAAAGCAAATATAAACCAACCTCTCACTGATGATACCCATCAAGGTTGAAACATGTCTGTGAGTAGTTTGACTTGCTTTGCTAGTCCCATGCTGTGATTAAAAACTGTGTGAACGGCGATGCATCTGCTTAAATGGGCTCCATGTGAATGGATATTCCAGGCAAAAGGTGACACATTGTGTGCTCATTTGCATGTCATTTCCCAGAATCCCTTGCTGCAATGGGAGCACTGTATGCTAGGTGACAATGGTTGAAAGGCTGGGGTGCTGACCTGTCCGAAACATGTGAATGTGCTCACAAATGATATTCTTTATTGGCAATCTATATAAATATATATGTGTGTGTGTGTGTGTGTGTGTGTGTGTGTGTGTGTGTGTGTGTGTGTGTGTGTGTGTGTGTGTGTGTGTGTGTGTGTGTGTGTGTGTGCTATTAGGAATACCAATGTATAGGATTCCTGATGAAACTGGAAAAGCGAAACGCTTAGAGTCGAGTTGCTGAAGAGGTGCTCTTGAAACACAATCCTTTTTTGCCTCATTCTCCGTAACTAGAAGCAATCATGAGGTACTCCAGAAGGGATGGCAGTGACATCGCTAAGACAATGCACCACGCTTACTGTTCATTTTAAATATGCACATTTTATACTGACATATTGTAAGTGCACATCCTTTTTTGCCTTGCGTTCTCTATATATACACATTTTATCTTGGATTGGCTGCACTATGTGTATGTTTTTCTTTTCCTGAGATCCACAGTATACTGCGACACATCCCATATCCGGCACATTCAGGGAAACACATTCTGAGAGCCGTATACCTTGAGTGGATGATACTACCATCAATCCCTCCATGTGATGTGCCACCGTTTTGATGTGCTTTTTTATGATTGAGAAAATGTGAGTGAATACAGTACAACTCTAATTCTCCCACATGATCATCCTAATAGAAATATATTTCACCATATTGTGCTCCCCAAATCATGTAGATCTACAAACTTGGGAGAACGATCAGAACAGTTCTCAATAGGGTTTAAACTAGCATTTTTTACACATTTATCTTATTCACCAGTGATAAGTTACTTTATACGTGTAGCCAGGTCACCTTTTTCCCCCTTCGACCTCCCAGGGAGCCTCCGTGGAGACGGACGCTGTCAGGTACTGCCAGAGGCCAGCGGCAGACCCGACGGCCATTCCGGAGGGTGGGGGCCGAGGAGGGAGCTCGCCGGAGTGCAGGAGATCTCCGGCGGCTCTCGCGTAGGGCGCCGCCATGTTGCGCCGGTTCGCGCATGCGCAGTGAGTCCCCGGCAGCCCGAGATAGTCGCGCTAGAGTAGGGACAGGGATAGAAAGGTTGCGGCGGCCATTAAGGGTTTGTGTAGGCAGAGGGAAGGCGCGCACGCGGCCCCAATGTTATTATAGGTGCCCCGGGACTACAATTCCCATAGTGCCTAGCGAGGGAGGCACCAGGTGCCTCATAGGAGCCAATAGGGCTGCAGGACTGCCCTGGACAGAATTGGATACATTTCGCGGGTAGAGAGCATGCTTGTCAGTCAGAGCAAGGAGCAGACAAGGGAAGGAGGTAGGGTGCAGGAGAGAGGCATCCCCTGTACTAGGCCAGCACCCCCTTGGCCCAAGATAGCTCTGAGTTACCCTATGATAGGAGTGTTGCCAGGGACTGCCCTAGAGTAAGGGACCCTGTCACTCAAGTCAGTCAGTTATTAGTGGGTAATTGCTGAGGGAGGCCCAAGATAGGGACTCTGCCCTTAGTGTAGAGTGCTGCCTTGTCAGAGTCACGGCAGTTAGGGCGGTGAGGTCTGACAGGCAGGCACCTTGTTGCGCAGCACGTTGGCTGCAAGCATTTAGTGAGGCTGAAGGTAATTGGGTAGTTAGGGGAGTGGGACAGGTCATAACCCCTGCAGGCCCATAGGAGTTCCCCAAGCCACTACAGGTTGCTGTACTACAGGGACAGGCCCTAGGTTAGGGTTCCTGTCACGTTAGTACCACTTAGATAGATAGGGACACAGCGGCTGCTGCTGTTCCTGTGGAAGCGGTTGGACCCACGTTGGGGTCCACAGAGACGATTCCAGAGTGGGACCGCCCTGGCGGTCCGCACGTGCCGGAGTTCGGTTGGAGGATCAGACAGATTCATCACACGTCTGACCCTTTGTGAAGATTGCTGACCCGAGCACCGGAGTGCTCGGCAGGTATCTAATACATAAGTGCACCACCGGGCCCTTAGCGTAATTAGTGACTGCGCAGTCACCCATTGACTCTCTGTAGGAGTATGGGACATTGGGTGGGGTTCTTTGGACACTGGGTGGGATCACTTGGTGTTGGGGAATCGTCCTGCGAGACGTCACGGTTAGTGTCTCCTCTAGAGAGGGACACAGGTTATATTATTGTATTGTAGTGATATAGGTTGTTTGCATGTTAGTAAAGTCCTTAGTTATTATACCTCACTGTGTATGTTATTATTGATTGTCCTGTGAGGAACCACTCCCCCTCTGGTGGGAGCCATCGCAGGTGGAGGCGCTGAATTGAGTAAGTGGTTACCCCTAGTATAATTGCCACAGGTTCCCCGTGGCGGAAGCTCAGCCCTCCTGCGAGCCAACAGGTAACGCACCACACCCGAGTAACATTGTATGTTCTCCTTCACCCCACACTAAATCTGCGATTGGGGGGGGAATACCCGTTACATACGTTTTATAAAAATCAGATTGGACAGCATTTTGATGAATATCCATTCACTATCTTTCACTGAATTTTGCCCTTTATATACTGTACTTGGCTTATTTGCCATCTCTTGAAATATTATTATTTAGGAGAGCCCTTTACATTTTTCTTCTTTTTGTAGTCCTGTCTATTGCCTTTTTCAGAAGAATATGAGACATGCACCCCAAAACTAGTGCTCCAGTACTGCTGGCATAATAAAGTCTTGAAATCCTTTAAGTCAGTGGCACAAACTGGGGGGTGACCCCAAGAGGGGCGCGAGACTGTCTGCGGGGGGCGTAGGGTTTACAGAGGCCCAGCACACTTCCCGAAGGCACTTAAATTAAGTGCCAGGGGAGCTGCAGGGCCTCTGTAAACCTGACTTACCTTGGCTCCGGCAGTTCTTAGACTCTTCGCCATGGCAACGCGGCGTCAAATTACGCCACGAGGTCATGTGACATCACGTTGCTATGGCATGGCAACGTGACGTCATGCCGCCGGAGGCGAGGTAAGCAGGGGAGGGGTGGGGGAGGGGCAGAGAGAGGGGAACCGCTGGAAGGGGGGCTGTGGCGAGAATGGGGTTAATCAGGCCTTTAATAAAGGTATTATACCCGGCTGATTAACCCCAACTCGTGTTAGGAGTGAAGGAGTTAAAAGTATATGCATAACACTGATGTATGTGCCCCTGTCCCAGTCTTTTTATCACTATTTTGCAGGCTGCTCCCTGCCTGCAGTAATAGAAATACATGCAAAGTCTGCTATAATGTTTTTAGGCACAAGATGGCGTTGTGAGCACTGAAGCCAGCGCTGATTGAATAAGCGTGGCTGGCGCTGGGAGGTCTGTTTGAAGTATGGGTATCCATTTCCAAGTGCTCGACCTCATAAACGCAAGTCAATTGAATAAGTGGCTTGCGGTTAGATTAGAAGTGGTTTACCGATAAAATGTATCTGCACCTTGTTAGCTCCCGTAACTTGAAAGGCAGAAAGTCTATTGCCGTGGGAAGTCAGTCAATTGACGTGGGAAGTACTGTAGGTGAACTTGGCTTCCCACCAGCAAGCCTTTCAATTAAGCGGGCTAACTCGCGAACGAGGAGAGCTAGCCCCCTGATTTATGGTGTGCAAGTATAAATAAATCACTCACACGCATATAAAAATTATAGTTGTGGTACATCCAGAAAATATTGTGTTAATAAAGTGTATAATACTGTACATGTAAAATGTACAATGTACATGTAAAATGTACAATGTACAGGCAGGAACAGTTTTTTCTGTGAGCCCGGGAAAAATCCTTTGGCATGTAAATATGCCAGGGGTAAATGAGCTGAGGGTATTTTCCTTCCTACACTTCAAAGACCCCCTGTTCAGTGGGAGACTGTAAGTCTAGTGAAGTGCCAGGAATGAAAAGACTCAGAGATCCAAAGTGTGAAAGTGGCCGGGATGTTGCTGAGTGCCAGATCCCGGTACTCAGCATGAGCCTTCACACCTTGGAGCCAAACCCCAGCGTAAGTGTCGCCAGTAAAGCGGTGTACCCCAGGTATGCTAAGTCGCATGGGTATCAAGCTAACACATGCGCGGTGCAAACAGGAAAGCCTTTTTGTCCGGTTTTGCAAACTACGGGCAAATCAGAGATTGGTGGGTTGTGTTCCCACGGAGGGGATTGGGCAGGCATGTTGTAGATAGGTCTGTGAACCCTATAAAACTGCACGCCGAGCTATCCCCTGTGTGATTCATGACGTAACCAAGCTTTGCACAAGATTCTGTTCGCGTACAGCGGTAGCGGTTCCAGGACGCAAGGGGTTAATAACATCGCAACCAAGGATTTACCCCAAACTCCGGAATTCGTTAGCCCTGGTGACTCCCGAACGAATTCTTACGAACTTCTATGAAATTCCTTTATTTGGCGGAGCTATTACAGACGAGCCAACAAGTATTCTAAAACTTGCCTTAAACTTGCCTTAAACTAGCCAGGCACATGCTGGGTACATTTCAGTGACATTTCTGCAGAGGCTAATGGCCCATCGGATTAACACAGCAGGGGTTCCTGGCAGTCCCATTCAGTTTGAATGGGACTGCCAGGGACCCCCGATGTTAATCCAATGATCCATTAGTCTGTCTGCAGAAATGTGTGAAATGTTGCAGCATGTACCCAGCATGTACCCAGCATGTACCCAGCATGTACCTGGGTCTTTTTGGAGATTGCCCCAGGTTTGTTTTAGAATAATCGTCGGCACTACAGTAGATCGGCAACTTACGATCTAGCCAAACGGACTTTAAACCAGAGACTGCATTTCTTGCGCTTTCTTGCAAAGGACAATTTATTTTGTTTCCCCATCCCAGTAAGTGTTGTATTAAGTGTATTCTGAATCTGTCGTGTGTTTGTCTATCAAAGAAATAAATGGCAATGTATTTTCCCTCGTCATGTTCAATCGAGAATCCCAAAAATATAAAAAGTGTTGATAAGTTCTGGTCCACCGTGACCGGGGCGCAGGAAAAAAAGTTTGTGTCCCCCTGCTTTAAGTCATGGGATATGAGAGAATTGCATTTCATATAAATATCCAGGTCTCATAAAATAACGCGGACAAGTATACAGGCTGGGGGGGAGGGTTAATGAATAAAGAGGAGAGCAGAGTTACCAAGTACCCAACAAAAGTTAGTAACCTGGCACACTCTAGTCCTCAAAGATACAGGGGAGCGCCAAGGTTCACGTGATTATATGAAAAAGAAAGATAAAGGCAACATAGTGTGATACAGTCTCAGTTTTTTTCTTTCTTTCTAGTGAAGAAGGTAATCCACTCACAATTTTCCTTTCAAAAATCAGGCATTACAGAGACATGTCTTTCTTCTTCACTAGAAAGAAAGAAAAAAACTGAGACTGTATCACACTATGTTGCCTTTATCTTTCTTTTTCATATAATCACGTGAACCTTGGCGCTCCCCTGTATCTTTGAGGAATTCTGCAATCAAAAAGACTAAGAGAACAGTCTTTATAAGGGTTTTGAGTAGCTTTTCTATTAGCACCTTTTACACTGGGTGGTGGATTTATCACATAATTAACTAATAGATCACAGTTCACATTGCAATTGAAGTTGTAGATATTATTTCTGTCATTTGCTTTTAAACACATTGTTATACATATTTCACTTTTTTAGGACAATGTTATAAGTAAGCGCCGTTACAATCACATTTTTTCACTACACTCTAGTCCTCCCTGATCCTGCAACCCCCACGATACTTGGTGTCACGCTGAGACAGGAGACCTGTGTGCACGAAGACTTTCATAGTGAAGGCACCGACAGGGACAAATATAGCAATCGGTCCGTCCGAAGCAAAGCATGCTCCAGCCAGGGTAAGTCAAGCAGGCAAAAACAATTGGAGGGCGGTGCACAGCCGATAGTTGCATTTGGAACTTTTTCTAATTGAAAAAAAGCTAGTTTAATACGAAAAATGGACAATTACATCACCAAGCGCACTCTGGCGCATTTTGTCCCGCTAGGGACTGTGTCAAAGAGTATATTTATACTCTTTGACAAAGTCCCTAGTGGGACGAAAAGCGTCAGAGTGTGCTTAGTGATGCAATTGTCCGTTTTTCTTATTAAACTAGCTTTTTTAATTAGTTGCGGCTGTGCACCGCCCTCTGATTGTTTTTTCCTTTTTAGTGCCTTTTTCAAATTTAAATGTGGGGAGAAAATGTTGCATTTATCAAAAAAGATAAATTGTTTAGATGGCCTTAAAAAATTTGACACAGAAAACAAACTTCTTCTGAAAATGAATGTACAGTATTATAGTGATAAGCTTCCTAAGATCTGTTACTGAATGGTGACCTATGACACAACCTGTTTGGTCTTTAGAGATCATACAAAGTCTTATGGGGACTATTTACATAGAGGATATTCAACGTTAGTGTCACGGTAGACCAGGTCTTATCAACACATTAATACCGGGATTCTGGATTGAGCACAACAAGGAGGGCAAAATAAATTGTAATTTATTTCCTTTTAAGAGATACACACAAATCTTCACAATTACACTTAATAAACACTTACTGGGATGGGGAAACGAAAGAAAATGTTCACGGAACGAATGACTTGAAAACAAAGTCTCTGGGCACCCCTGCACACATGCAAGTGGGTGCGCGATTTGAGCCGTGCGACAATCCTTGGTTAGGGGCACAAGTTGCCACCACTGTATCTCTGCCGAAAGGAATCTTTTCATTGGGTCCTTACAGAATCCGTTCGGGAATCCTTAGCTCAAACGAATTCTGGAAGAGGGGCACGATCCTTGGTTATGATGTTGTTAACCCCTCACACTCCAAAATCGCTGATGCCGTACTTGGATGGATCTTGGTGAAAACTAAGATGAATCTAACTAGGACTGGCTTGAAGGCATTTTTATAGGGCTAAGGGTCCTATCTCTAACATACCCAGCCAATCCTCCCATAAGAACAACTCTTCCCACCTATCCCAGACTTGACAGTAGCTCACAAAAAGGGCAGAAGTTGCTTCCCGGTTTGCTACGAGTATGTGCAAACTTGACACCTAAGCTGCTTAGCATACTGGGCCCAACCCCTTACCTGGCGACAGTAAGTCTGGGGTTGGCTACCAAATATTGATAGCCCATACTTTGCACCGATATCTGGTACTTTGTAATAATCCGGCCGCCCTAACACCTAGGGTCTCTGAGGCTTTTCAACTCCGGACTTCTCTAGGACTGGGGCACCAACTCAGCAGGGTGCCCTTTGAAGTATGGAGATGAAAAATTCCTCAGCTCATCCACCCTTAACATATTGACATGCTACTGGATTCATTGCCGGGCTGACATGCAAGGGTTCCTGTCTCTACATTTTAAAACATAGCTGAAATACATTTATTTCTTTATATGGTTTCTATATGTGTGGGTGATATAAAAACAATAGGCATGTACATGTTACATCCTTAACTATCTGCATTCCAAAAATTAGAGTGCTAGCTCCTTCCTAACAAAAGTTAGCTACTTAATTGAATAGGGTCTGTGATGTGGTTTGCGGTTTGAGCTATAGCATACAATGTATCACTGCTTGCCGGAATCCGTAACCGAAGAAGCACTCTACCACTTGACCTTAATTGGTTAACAAGACCGCAGGATACATTGTTGCATTCTGCCACTTCAAGTAGACTGCAAATCACAGTTAAGGAATAGCAATAGTGATATTAAGGAAATGTTATAATATATTAAATATAAATATCATGTATACAGATGCAGCAGTGGCTATTTTAACAAATCACGTGGTGTATACCTCGGAACACAGCAGGAGGGAGATGGGTGGTGTGTATTGCTTTGTGGACACAATTTAAGGGTGTTTTTTGTTATTATTTGTACCTGTAATGGATCGGGGGACTCGCGCTTTCCAGCGTGTCCCCGTCACCCCAGGTCCCATGGAGGCTAGCTGTCCCGTTCCCCTACGTCCCCAATCTCTATCCTCCTCCCTGCGCCGTTCCTCCATGACACGGTCCGCACACCAGGCACACGTTCTGCGAATGCACGCGGTTCTCTCACCGAGCGCGTGCATTCCCGATCTCTTGCCTCCTATCGTGGTACACGCACCCCTCGGCGTGCCTCCGTCATCCCAGCCCTTTCTCTACCTGGTTCCTCCGCTCCTCCTTCCCCTCTGTCTCCCGTGCCGAGTGCCTCCTCCGCGATGCTTCCCCCACGCTCTGGTACACACGCATAACAAGGTTACAGAAGGCGCGCGCACCTGATCAAGTTATCAGCCTTCCCCATGCACTGGCTCCGCCCCCTGTCGGTTGCAGGCAATTGCCCTGGATTACCTCCTTGTCTCCTCCCCTGATCTCACAGACCTATCCCTGCAATTTCCAGTCAAACCTCTCCTCCTCCCTTCACCCCTATTGGCCCTTCTTCCCATATAACCCCACTCTGTCCTCTCAGTCCTTGCTCTGCATAGCTTTCCTGTAGCTCATGTGTGTGCAGTGTCTATGCCTAGCTCCCTTGTCTGTTTCAGCTCTGGTTCCTGTCCCTGCCCGTTTGGATTCCTTTGGTTTGAACTTGAACTCTGCTTTGGACTTGACTACGCTGCCTTCTCCTGCTCTTGAACCCTGGCTTTCGGACATCACTACGCTGCTCTCTCCAACTCCTGAACTCTGGCTTTTGGACATTACCTTCCGACCTCTGGCACCCCGGATTCAGCAAGTATAACGTTAACCCTTACTCACCAGGCCCGTCAACGCAATTACCACACTCCGGGCACGCCCTCACTGCTGTGGGTGCGTGTTATACCCTTACCCACCTCAGTACTGGGGACTGGCCAGGTCTGCGGGCATACAGGCGTTACAGTAAGCTGATGAACGTGCATGAGCACCGAAACATTGGATGCAACTCTGACTTTAGTCATAAAATTACCTTTTTTGCTACATTGTGAATTTTCCAATCGTTTGGTGTGCTTGGCTCTCTTTTGCATTTTGCTACTCCTTGACCAGGATTTATTGCTTTTAGCACCCATTGCTTCACTTTCCTAGACCCATTTTTGAGGGCCATCCCAAATTGCTTTTTTTTCTGATTATCCCCCTTTTTTACCTTACTATAAAAAAAAATGTACTAGAGTGTACATAGAATACAGAAATGCCTGTATGGTGCACACCACCAAAAAATGAAATATTAGTAGGTAATAAAACGTATCATTTTATTAGGCATAGTTAAAATAAATACAGCAATTATAAACATACAGTAGAGCGGTGCTCCAAAACTAAGGTGAAATTAAAAGGATGTTTATCCCCAGATGTTTAATCAATCCGTTGGTTGTAATAACCAGGTATTACGCATAATCGATGGCAGTATGCTTGGCTCAAACAAAGCACAATTGTTTAGCCTATTGCCAGAGATTAATGTAAGCAAGTTTAGCTCAAGGTCTTGTGAGATCAGTAAAACAAAGTATAGATATACTGATCTGTTTTAATATATACACATTATATGTGGCATTCTCTTTTTGTATTTGTTGGTTATAATGGTTCTTTGGAGGTTATTGTAAGGGTGGGTTTAGTAGAGCAGATGGACATACTCCCAGTGCAGGGAGTAGATAGGATATTTAATGTCCGTTTGGAGTGTAATATCATAGCAATCCTTTATACTGGAGCACTGTTTGTCCTGTATATAAGGGGGGGGGTTAAATGGCTATATTATTCCTCCCTATTGCTGAGTTGGACCACTGGCTTGCCTCTCCCTGCAATAAGACTAATTATATCAAAGGGCTAGTGGTCATATATGTATAATACAAATTCTGGCGCAGCTTAAGTTCCCCTTCTTAGTGGGAGAGCAGGTACAACTGACCTGCCTAACAAGCGCTCTGCTGCTAATTGATCTCAACGGAGTATAAGTGTAATGGTCCCCGTGTGCAGCCATCACACGCGTTAGACGCAGAAATGAGCTGGCAGGCGGCTGGTGGGTAATAGTGCGAAGTAGGAAAAATAAACGTGTGAATGCAGCTGGTGCTGTACCTGCCTTGGCAAGCGTGTGGCTGTTGGTTAAGTCGGATTAATACTGATGATATCCAGAAGTAATTCAGGTAGCCACAGATGTAGAGGTGCAGCGCACAGCAAAGAACTGGATCCACAGGACAGCAGCAGTATGGTGAAGATAAAAGTTCTTTATTAGAAAATCATGGTGCAGACAGGTATGGGTGCAGGAAAAAACCTCTGTCTCTAACGCGTTTCACGCCTTGCTGGCGCTTCGTCGGAGAGTACAGTGTGGTGTGCTGTGCTTGCCCTCTTATAGAGATCCCAATTACCTTAATTTGGGACCTCCGTGTGAAATTTGTAAACCGGAAGTGACGCGACTCAATTGGTATACCGGAAGTGACATATCGCGATATGCGAGTCACTATTGATAACCGGCTGAGTTTAGCATTAGTTTGCGCGTCCTCCAACCTCATAGGGGGGGTTATCACGAAGTATGACAATATAGCCAAAGGTCAGGTATGACCAAATTTTGATGTATACGAAACCGGAAGTGACGTATCGCTATGGTGCACATGACTATACGAAACCGGAAGTGACTATATAGGCACTATATCTGAACAATGTTCTTCTACCCGATATCCAGAAGTAACAAGGTGTGCTGGGTCCTGCATCTACATAGCGTAACTAAGTAAACATAGCTCCGTTCAAGTGTTAAGAGTGGGCACTAGTGGAAGAAACAAATTCATGTATGTCTCTTATAAAATACAATGCAAATAAATTATAGTTGTATGACAAAAGTTCCTGGTGTACATTATTCTACAACATTGCTACCTCATTGCCCAGCCACCTGAATCCAGTCCCTGGGTCAAGGTAACTCATGCGGAGTAGCCATACTGTACATACTGTAACATACTGATGTAATCTCCCTAGAAGCCGGGCAGGGAGGGTTACATGTATATTACATTTAAATGCAAGACTACTTCTCAATAAAGAATTTTAAATGTAACAGCATTGCAAGGCTTATATAGCAACAACATAGTCATACGCTCAAAGAACTAGATTGGTCATCACTTGAGTCTAAGCGCAAAGTTCACCTTTCCTGTCTTGCCTTCAAATACTTTCTGGGCAAGCTACCCATCTATCTGAACAAGCTCCTCACCCCTACCACATGCAGCACTTATCATCTGAGATCTGACTCCAAAAGACTGTTCATGGTCCCAAGGCTCAACAAAGTATCCGGCCGCTCCTCCTTCTCTTACCGTGCTCCCCAAAACTGGAACAACCTACCGAAGACTCTCACATCCACCACCAGTTTAAGTTCTTTCAAAACTAAGGCTGTCTCACATTTTAATCTGGTCTGTAACTGTTACATACGCCTATAATATACATCTCCTCTAGCTGTGCATGCAATGTCTTGTATATAATGTATACCCTGTTCATTGATGTAACTGTATTTGTAAGCATGTATTATTTGTTATTAACTATGTCCAGGACATACTTGAAAACGAGAGGTAACTCTCAATGTATGACTTCCTGGTAAAACATTTTATAAATAAATAAATAAATACATTTTGAACCATCATAAACCAAAATCTGTTTTTTAATATATTACAGTATTTTCAATATTGTGTGATGCCTTTATTTTTTTTAAAGCATCAGCAACATTGTATTAATGAAGAATAATCATGTATAGTGTATGCAATGTGAAGACTTACATGCATGAACATTATAATGCTTCTAGACAAACTTACAAGTCAGCACATACAGTAAGATAAGTTAAACGTTCTAAATCACACTGAGACTGCAGTACAATATAAATCAACCAGCAAACAGTAGGCTTCTGTGGAGAAAATCATATTTATTTGTTACAATTAACCTTCTAAATGCCACAAGGGCCTGCAACACAGATCAAGACACACATTTATATGCAGTTATTTTTATTTTTTTTTAACAATGTCGGTGTATGCTTACAATCAAAATAATTGTCCTGAACCCCAGCAGGAGAACATGCAGGGTCATCCTGCAGTTCTAAAGCTATGTCCCCTGGAATGTTATGGGTGTTTGCTACAGTATATTGTATTATGGAGAATGCAGCTAGTCACCACAATATCTGCAACTTTCTCAGGGTTATACTTTAGCACACTACCTGACATAAAGAAGTCTGAAACTACTTTTTAACACCCCAAATGCTTGCTCAATGACACAGGGTGTGGATTTTTTGCCTCTTTATAATTTCTCTGTGCTTGACTTACTGAATTTGCCACTGGAGCGAAAAGTCAAGACCGGCATTAGTAGACTGCTCCAAATAAGAAATAAAAATACAAGCATGACCTTTACATTATTCTAATGCTTCTTTCACCTTGCACTGCCAGAGGGGTCTGCAGTGCATTGCAGTGGAATGTCTTGCCTACTCGCTGGCAGGCATCACAGGAGCGGCAAAAATATGCCACTGCTCTAGATGCCCTCGGCCAGTAAAAATGCTGCAATAGCCAGGTTCTGGTGCAGGTGATCCCCTAATGTCCTAGTGGGATGGAATGGGCTACCTGAACAATTGCTGCATATACTCCCTGGGTACCACTAGCTGTCTCCAACCAGTCCATACTTTGTCTGGAGCATCAGGGGCATGCTCTCTGTACAGGAGCCCATGTGCCAGAGATACCGATCCGACCCACTCTCAGAGACAGACTCAGACGCCCGAAGTCTCATGCCCTCTAAGCTGGGATCGGACCGCACTGCTTCTCTGAACCTGGCATCTAGCTCCGGCCACTCATCCTTAGTCACTAAGTCAGGGGATGGAGAAACAGGTACATTGGAATGGAACCCCCCCTCTCCCCCCCCCCCAGGGTCTCTTGATTGTCAAGCTCCGAGGGTTCCTGGATATACAGGATAGATGGTATAATGCGCCAAAATAGCTACACTGTACCCGCTGATAGAGTGGTGAGTGTACTCACAACTACACATAAATAATACTGAGTACTGTGGACAGTAACATCATTACCTTCGATAGATAAGTGGTGACGATACACTATTATGCAGTAAGGAAAGCCTATTCCGAATATACAGAACGGATGGATCTGCATATATTCCTGTGTGCAAATGAAACTAGCGTAGTGTGGCCCTTTAAACTGTGCGAATGACCGTGTATCACCGCTGCCTCTCTCCAGCCGCAAGGAGGATAGTACTGTATCGCAAGAATGTAAGTATTCCAGCTAAACTCTGTGAAGTAATGACAGGGCTCAGGTCTGAGTGATGTCACAAGAGAGGCAAAAGTGTACCACCCTCACGGGATAACCCTCTAACCCTGTTGGGAGACCGAGATACTGATCAATGTTACTTACGGTCTGCAGAGGATAATTTACATGCTATAATTCATAGGAGTTACAAATGTATAAGAAACTCCCTGGTCATTCAGTCAATGGCATACACACTCTGTCTCAACGTCTCCATACTCATCATAGAGTGCGACCAACATGATAGTCCTGCAGGAGCTTATTGGAAGTTTCTCGTTTATTGAGACTATGGATGAATGCATATGAGCAAGCTAAAAAAGTTGTGGGCCTTACTTAGGCATCCACTAGTTGAGACAGAGTGTGTATGCCATTGACTGAATGACCAGGGAGTTTAATATTGGCTCAAGTAGACCATGTGACAGAGGCTTTGCTTCAGCCAATCAGAGTTGGGATGGAGTTCCCACGCTCTGATTGGCTACCGTACCATGTGTCACCGGTCATCTTTGTTTTGATGACGTCATCTTAAAGGCAATTGAAGCTCAGCCATTCTGACTGGCTGGCGTCATTGCCATTAAATGATGTCATCATTTTTATTTTTTTTCCCAAATCACATGTTTTTCACGGCCCAATCAAGGTCGTGGGAAACATTTGACCAAAATGTGACGTCATAGGCCTATAAAAGCATATGTCGTCTCATTTTGAAGCCACACGCCGAGGAGGGAACACTTCCCCTCCTAAGAAGAAAAGAAGGGCGTGGCATAAGAAGATGGAAGAAGACGGAGAAGACCCCAAAGAAGAAAAGAAGACCCCAAGACTGACGTAAAGGATTACAAATAGAAGAAAGAAGACACCGTTCTGTATTGTAAGGGTTTATTATTTTATAGTTACCTTTGGATTGGTTCCAGTGCTTCCGGGTCGCCTGGATTTCGGTGAGTGGGCATCTAATGGTAAGTAAACAAAAGAAAAGTTTATTATTTTAACTTTTACAGGTTTGTTTGATTTTTTATTCATGTCTTTTATTTTTTCATTCCCATTTAATGCCCCTGAATGTATCTATGTCCCTATGGATATACATACATTCACGGACACTGAATGGGTGCATTCTATGTGATTTTTGGATGTAAATGCATTGTTTTATATGCTCTATTATTGCTCCTGTATGTTATGTATATCTATCTATATGGATAGACATACAGGGATAATATTTGATTATTTTGCTAATGTTTATGTTCTTTTCATGTATGTCTAATGTATTTAGCAGCTTTATTTATACATTGGTGTGAATAATGTAATTTGTATTTAGTTACAGGTTATTTTTAATGGCTTATTTCTGGTAGTTAGATTGGAATGATTGTGGTTATTTTCAATTAGAATTCTTTTGGCAATGGTTTGGCTTTAGGAATTGAATAGGGAATTGTATAATTGATTTGTATTGTATTGTAATTGGTTTAGAAAATTGATTAATTGATTGATGGTAAATGTATTTATGTTGCTTAGTTTCTATTTGATTTTCATGATGGCATTGGTGGTTAGGGGACATTGTTCATAGTGTATTTTATTTTTACATATATTTTGCATAGTGTAACATGATGCACAGATTAATTGCATCATGTACACACTCAATGCAATTGTGTGACATTTCATATACATTTGTGTAGCTGCTTGCTTGTTGGTTTATTTGTAAAAGTCCTGCTGAATTAATTGTAGCATGCAATGTGGTGATTTTAAGATGAAGAATTCATGTTTTTATTTATGCATGTTTTATGTGTTTCATAATGGGCAAATAATCTATTATCCATATCTGGGGAATAGTTTTTTTGCCCATTACTGTACTGTATGTGTTAGGGGGTGGGGGGATGTGTGTTGTATATTGCTATGTTTATTGGGGGCAATTGTCCCCAATAAACATGCTATTGTGCCTTAACCCCTTCATTGCCTTAGCGGATAGCCGCTAAGGTAATGAAGCTGCTTTAATGTATTTTTATTAATAGTGTGCGGGAGCAGGGTGTCCCCTGAGCTGAACCGCATTGATTTCTGCCTCAGGGACCCCCTGCTTCCCGAGTTACAGGCCCCGGTTTGGGGCATCGGTGCCAGTGTCGCCGCCATCTTTATAGAGCCCACGTCACGTCTTGGACGCTATAAAGATGGTGGCGACATTGGCCTCCGATGCCCCATATCGGGGCCTGTAACTCGGGAAGCAGGGGGTCTCTGAGGCAGAAATCAATGCGTTTCAGCTCAGGGAACCCCCTGCTCCCGCACACTATTATTAAAATGTACATTAATGCAGCTTCATTACCATAGCGGATAGCCGCTACGGTAAGGAATTATTGTTTATTGTTATGTGTGTTTTAATACTAGTGTAGATGTGTAGGGGGTCTCCAGAGCTGAACCGCATTGGTTTCAGCCTCGGGGACCCCCTACTTCAGGAGATACAGGCCCAGTTATGGGGTGCCGGTATCCCCTGCAGAATGTAAATATCCCGGTCACGTGACGCAGGAGCTTTAACGTGTAGGGGATACCGGCACCCCATAACGGGGCCTGTATCTCCTGAAGTAGGGGGCCCCCGGACCTGAGACCAATGCGGTTCAGCTCAGGGGACCCCCTGCTCATGTACACTATTATTAAAATGTATTTATTTAGTGTACGATCGCCTGCAAATGTTGATACAGAATCTCCATGCAAATGTTACAAGCGGCTTTTTTTCTATCAGCTAGCGTACGAGAAGGTTAAGAACGCTAGCAGGGGGGAAAAAAGCAACACGTACGCTGTGGCTATTTTGAGCATGTACGTTAAAAAATGGGCTCAAGGCCTTAGTGAATTGCGTCTCCGGCCTCACTTTTTAACGGACGTGCTTTTTTTGAACATCCGAACGCAAAAGCATTGAGCTTAGTGCATAGCCCCCTATGATTGTTACTTAGAAATGTATGATTGTTATTTATGATTGGTACACATTTATGATGTTCACATATATATTGTATTATTGTAATATAGAGCACTGATACACACGTTTATTAACATTTGTGCTATACAATTTAGTAATAGTGATTTTTGAGTAGCACCACAGTGTGATAACATAGAAAAGTTTATTATAATAAAAAAACATTACACAAATGCCAACTCACATGGTCTACAATAAAACTCACAGAGTATATGGAACAGGCAGAAGGCTACAAGACATCTGGCTCATGTATCACGGATTCAGGTCTAAGTGAAGTGTGGGAACAAAAGTTTGAATGGAGATAATTCAATTTCTGTGCGGAAAGAAATTGTGACCAAGAGCCAGATCAGACTGACGATATCTCGCCAATCCAAGGGCTCATAAAGCAATCTCTGCAGCTTATAATGTTAACTGTTTCCCAGCTGGATAGTAGCTGACTTGCGATAACTTTTTCTAAATATAGTGAAAACACAAATGTCAGACCGATCGGTAGGGTTAGGTCAAAATGTTCGATTTGGCAGTGATAACATCGAAGCTACCAGAATAGGCCACTATGAGTGGTGATATCATATTTGATATTCCTCGTGTGTTTGTGAAATCTAGTACATCAAGAGCAACAAGTGTGCGTCCAACATATTGGAAACCACAACTACACGTCAGTAAATAAACAACTAAAATAGTTTGGGAGTTTATAAAGCCTTTAACATTAAAAAAAACTCTCCATTGGGAAAGAACTTGAATTCTTTCTTACCATCCAAAAAGGCGCAAGTTATGCATATTATTATTATTATTATTATCTTCCTCTGTTACAGTTAAAGTTAACAGATGGTTTAACTCCAAAAATACAAGTGGGACCTTGTATAGACTTCCATTTGCTTACAGCTATTGGCTTTTCTATAGGTTACAGATGGAGCCTTAATTAAATGTTTTCCTAAAACTGGAACTTCGCTTTGGAGTACTAATAAAGACCCCTCCGTATTGAGGTAATGATCACAGTTAATATATCCACTGGAAATGCTTATTTACTCCTAAGACCCATCCGATCCTGACTCCTTGGGCGTGCTTCCTAAGATACGACACAGACGAGTTATCCAGCTGGGAGGCTGGAAGGTGAAGGTGCACAGCTCTGTCTGAAAAAAAAACAAGAGCTAGAAATCAATGCTGGTTAAGAACAAATGTATTGATCCCTCATTGTGAACAGCAGAGAAAAAGCAAGGGCTCTAACATGTTTCACGCCAACAGGCACTGTCAAAGAGTCCTTGTTTTTTCCGATAGACCTGGGCAGCCTCATCTTCCAGCTTACCAGCTGGATACCTCATCAGATACATATATATGTCTACAAAGAGATCATAACAGGATAGATAAATAGTTAGATATATTAATATATACAGTAAGTAATAATTAAGACAGATAGAGAAGGAATTATAGATATGGATATATATATAGACATATGTAAGGATAAAGATTAATTAGATAGATACTGTCGGAAAGTTACATTAGTATTTTGTACGTTAGTTAAGCTGTTTAGGTAATCAAATAAGATTAGGAGAGATAGTTAAAGCAGGGAAATAGAAACCTTGATTAAATGAGCAAGAGGAGTAGAAAGAAAGATAGAAGGAATGAGATATAGCATCAATAAAGGGTTATACAGAGTACGCACACACACGTACTAGATTACCAACATCCATACACAAACATAGAGAAAATCACATGAACTGACAGAATGCACACAGAGTTTCACTCAATATAAAATCTTTACGGACATTGCAGACATTAAACCTTAGCCTGTACTTCAGATGAGATCTAGTCTCTGGAGACAACAAATCAGGTTCTTCCGTCAGAACAAACTGTAAAACTGACTCTGTAGTCCGCAGCTACCAGTAAATGGTACCCAAATCCAGTACAGTACAATAAAATTACATTTGAATAAAATTGGTGTGATTTAGCTCCTGCATCCTCAAGATTGGCCTGTCTTCACTAGTTTATTTCAGTAGGTAAGGTATGTCTATAGGTATCAGTTATTGGCAGCTCTGGGTGGGCATGTTATGGGACACGCCTCAGGGTTACCCAAGAGAACAATTTAAACTACCACAGGTATCCTTGGCACCATACCACTACTACTGCAAAACTCTTACAACTAGAACATAAGTATTAAAAGTCCTTTACACTAAAGTAGCACATTTAAAATCGGAAATTTACTGTATTATCCAAAATGCCACCATTTAGGTAAAAATGTCATATAATATTATAGGAATTTATATATACCTTTCATTATTTTCATTGCCATTTATTATATTCATCCTTCTGGATATGGCATTTATTCTGTTTTAAGTACAATAATTCCATGTTAACTCCTGGTGCACTTTCTTCTTTGTTTGCTTTGGTGTTGCCTTTTTGAAGACTGGGGGGCTCTTCAGATATTGGAAATCTGTGAGCAAGTGCGTTTGACTCCTATCGGATTGCTATACATCCCAACATTGAAAAATATAATTACTTTTGGATTTATTTTCTGGACAATTTTCAGTTTTTTTCTTTTGTCTCTATTTTTTATGTATAACAGTGTTTATCCAAGAGGGATCACAAAAAGTATCCCCATAGCACCCGGCACTCAATGCTGGATAAATTATTCTGGACGACAATATACCAATAGGAAAAATTACCTATGTTAGCAAATGTATAGGGAATTGATGACCCTTGTACCAAAAAGTCCCAAGAAAATAATAAAGTTTATTAGTCTAAATACTCATTTAAAAACACACATATATACATCATTCAAAACTATTAAAAAAAAACATTCAGAGGTGGCTGTTAGGGTAGGCAGCAATTCAGTGAACTATCTATCATAGATAGGAAATCAATTGATTCTCACATATGCTTTGCAGTGAATCATGCCTTATGGTATATGATAGAGAGTTAGTTCGTAGTAACACCTTATATCAGTTAGTTTAGGCTTGTGAATGTAACATTTCTAGCATAAATGCAGCCAAATCTTGTCCCTCTATGTACTGACCCTATACATGTACTGAGTCTACTCTCCGAGCATATAACAGGCTTGACTATACACTTGGTGATATACGTTTAGCAGTGCTACGGACCATTAATGCAGCATATGCTGGATTACCATACCCATCGGACGCGATCACGGGGGATACACCGGTCGGAGGAGCGCCATCGGACGATCGAGCTGAGGCTGGGCTGTTGCCTAAGCTGTATTGTAAGTGTTTTTCCCGTTTGCTGTTTATGCACTTAATAAACTTATTTTTCACCCACTCACCGGTTTTTGGCCCTTTCTTCCTTTGAATCGGGCACCCGGGAGAGAAGTCACTTGCATACCGCCTCCATTAGGAGGAGTAGGCAGTCACCCCTACACCAGAAACTCTATTTTATCTTGTTATAATATATTATCTTTTACTAAACTAGCACCACATACCAACCCAAATAGAAGGAGGAGGAAGCTACTGCTTCCGGCAACATTTAAATACAACGAACACTGCCAAACCAGCATCACTATTTTTAGCCAGACAGTAGGCTGCATAGTACTGCACTAACAGCATCAACCGTCCCTGTTTGGCAGCAGGCTGCGCAAGAGCGCGCCAATCACCTGCCCCCACCGTTCTTACATCTTTTATTTCACATCCCTAATCCCACCATTAACAACAGAATTCCATTTAAAAACTTTTTAATTTCATGAAGTGGTTTTTATTCAGACCTTTCCATCCAAGCACGAATTCAGGCTTTTAACCAAGGTATATACATTTTCCCTTCTCCATTATATATATATATATATATATATATATATATATTTTTTATTTTTTTTATTTTCTATTTTTTATTTTATTTTAAACAAAGATCAATTTTAGACAACCACATTGTATTATTGGTTAAATGTTTTGTCTATTTAAACACTAATCACGTGTCCCCCATTGTGCTAATAAAGCAGACAGAACCTAACTGTCAGGTCACTTGCTAGGCCCATATAACCCCAGCTAGAACAGCTTTATGCTGCCTGCAGCCCATCTCCAAGTAGCCCATTGTAAGTAGCTGAAGTTTAAAAGGAAGTTTAAAAGGAAGTTGTGAAGAAGTGGACAACCCCTAATGGCCCATTCCTGCATTTGATCTACGCTGGAAAGGAGGATATCATCTATACCAGACTGCACATCTCAGCACTTTACTACGGCTGTGATGCTGCCTTTACAGTTTATATTTGCTGTGATCTCACTTTTTCTCAAATTATGCACTTCTTTCTACCAGCCTCCTTATGTCTCTAACTCTATTCATATATCTCCATCACTCCTTCCTTCCCCACTTCTCAGTTCACATGAACTCCTTTCTTACCTGCACCCTCTGACACTACACGGCTATACCTCCTACACTAAAACACACCCCTACAAATCATCCTCACACATTGTCTTTCTATCCATGCTTCTCCTCCTTGCTTCTGGGACATCTCTCCCAATCCTGGTCCCTGCCTTATTTCTGTATGCTCTCGTCCTCGCCTGCCAAATGCAACCTCTACTCCTTCTGGTGTTAACCCCTCTAACCTCATACCCATCCCCTGTTACCCTCCTCTCTCCCTTTGTCCTGTGCCCTTTGGAATGCTCACTCCCTTTCTAACAAGTTCCTCTCTGTGCATGACTTCTTTCTCTCTCACTGTCTGCTCCTCTTTGCTATAACTGAGACCTGGCTCACTCAGTCTGACTCTGCACTGGAAGCTGCCCTCTCTCATGGTGGCCTTTCTTTCTCCCAGACTACGCGCCCTGATGGCAGGGGTGAAGGCGTGGGGCTCCTGCTTTTCTCTGTTTGCCGTTACCGAACCCTTCCTATTCCTCCCTCTCTTGTTTTTCCATCCTTTGAGGCTCACACTGTCCAGATCTTCTCTCCTCTCCCTGTCTATGTGGCAGTCATCTATCGCCCACCTACCTCTACTCATCCCCCTTCTGTCTATCTCTCTCACTTTGAATCCTGGCTCTCTTTCTTTCTCTCCTCAGACTCTCCTGTTCTTCTCCTTGGGGACTTCAATTGCCACATTGATGACACCTCTCTCCCTTGGGCTTCCCGCTTTCTCTCTCTAACTTCTTCTTTTGGCCTTCAACAGTGGACTGCAGCCAGCACCCACAAGCATGGCCACTACTTAGACCTGGTTTTCACTAAAAACTTCTCTCTCTTCGATTTCTCCATTTCCCCTTTTCCTCTCTCTGACCATCACCTCATCTCATTCTCTCTCTCTCGCTTCTCCCCTTCTCCACCTCCATCTACCCCCCAGTTCTGCAGAAACCTGCGCGCTATTCACCTACCAGACTTTGATTCCACTTTACGCTCCTCCCTCTCCTCTCTCAGCTCTGCTACAGACCCTGACAACCTGGTCAGGAACTACAACTCTGCCTTATCCTCCTCTCTTGATCTACATGCCCTGCTTTCTCTCTGCTGTCCTCGCACTTCTAACCCCAGACCCTGGTTAAATTCCCACATGCGCATGCTGCGTTCCTCCACTCGTTCCTCTGAACGCCTCTGGAGGAAATCTCATACTTTTGCAGACTTTCTTCACTACAAATTTATGCTATCCTGTTTTAACTCTGCCCTCTCGCAAGCTAAACAAGCCTACTTTTCTTCTCTAATCAACAAGCACAAGTCTAACCCACGCCAACTCTTCTCTGTCTACTCAAACCACCCTCAGCTGTCTCTTCTTCCTCCATCTCCGCCCAGGACTTTGCTGACTATTTTAAAGAAAATGTGGAATCCATACATCAGAACATCCCCTCTGTATCTCCTCCCATCCTACACTTCTTCCTAACTCTCCTCCTGCCTTCCTTGACTCTTTTTCCACTGTCTCAGAGGAGGATGTTGATCTCTGTTGATCTCCTCTTCCCCCTCTACCACTTACTCCCTGGACCCAATTCCCTCCCATCTCCTAAAACCTCTTGGTCCTACTATAATCCATACCCTCACACACATTTTTAACTCCTCCCTCTACTCTGGTACCTTCCCATCCTCCTTCAAACATGCAACAGTTATACCTTTACTCAAAAACAGCAAGCTTGACCCTACCTGTCTTTCTAACTATCGACCTGTCTCCCTCCTGCCTTTTGCCTCTAAACTCCTTGAACGTCTTGTATTCTCTCGCTTGCTCCATATTCTCAACACCTATTCTCTCCTAGACCCTCTACAATCTGGCTTCCGCACTGCTCACTCCACGGAAACAGCCCTCACTAAAATAACGGATGACCTCCATGCTGCCAAAGACAGAGGTCATTACACTCTGCTCATATTGCTCGACCTCTCTGCCGCATTTGACACTGTGGATCACCCTCATCTCCTTCACATTCTCCATACTCTTGGTATTCGTAACAAAGCTCTATCCTGGATCTCCTCTTACCTCTCCCATCGTACTTTCAGTGTCTCTTCTGCTAACACCTCCTCATCCTCTATTGATCTCTCTGTGGGGGTACCCCAGGGCTTTGTCTTGGGACCACTTCTCTTTTCTCTGTACACACTCGCTCTAGGGGACCTAATAACATCTCTTGGGTTTAAATATCACCTCTATGCTGACGACACACAAATATACTTTTCAACACCCGACCTTACACCTGCTGTACAAACCAAAGTTTCTGAATGTCTCTCTGCTATATTATCCTGGATGGCCCTCCGTCACCTTAAACTCAACATGGCAAAAACAGAGCTCCTCATACTTCCTCCCAAACCTGGCCCTATTCCCTCCTTCCACATTACTGTTGGAAGTACGATCATTCACCCAGTAGCACAAGCACGCTGCTTAGGGGTCACACTTGACGCATCTCTCACATTCTCCTCTCACATTCAGAACGTTTCTAAAACCTGTCGCTTTTTCCTCCGCAATATCACCAAGTTACGCCCGTTTCTCTGTTGCTCGACTGCTAAAAACTCTAACTCAGGCCCTCTTTCTCTCCCGTCTTGATTACTGCAACCTCCTGCTGTCCGGCCTTCTTCCACTCACCTGTCTCCCCTACAATCTATCCTAAATGCTGCTGCCAGAATCACTCTACTCTTTCCTAAATATGTCTCCGCGTCGCCCCTCCCGAAATCCCTCTCCGGACTTCCGATCAAATCCCGCATCTCGCACTCAATTCTCCTCCTCACTTTTAAAGCTTTACACTCTTATGCTCCTCCTTAGCCCTAATTTCTCGTTATGCACCATCCCGACTCTTGCGTTCCTCTCAAGGATGTCTTCTTTCTACCCCCTTTGTATCTAAAGCCCTCTCCCGCCTTAAACCTTTCTCACTTACTGTCCCGCACCTCTGGAATGCCCTTCCCCTCAATACCCGACTAGCACCCTCTCTATCCACCTTTAAGACCCACCTTAAGACACACTTGCTTAAAGAAGCATATGAATTGCACTGTGGATTATACTGGACACATGATACATATAGCTTGGCCCCCTGAATTCCCTCCTACTTTTGTACGGTCTCCCTACCTACCAATTAGACTGTAAGCTCCTCGGAGCAGGGACTCCTTTTCCTTAATGTTACTTTTATGTCTGATGCACTTATTCCCATGACCTGTTATTTATATTATCTATTATTTATTTGATTACCACGTGTATTACTAAAACAGAACAGAACAATGATATACAGCACACACTAGAAGGCAAAAGAATATTTGCAGGGTGCAACGGACTACGGAGGACCCAATACCTCCAATATACAATATAAATAACACAAAGCCCAGCACACACTGTCTTTAGATAATAGAACAAATGAAAAGGGATAATGCCAGGAAGAAATGTAATGACATTTAATATGTAACACAAACCACCAGTATAAGAACCACACCCACTACATCAAAAATTGATAACATGCAATAATAAAACAGGCAACAGCAGAGGGAATAATGGAGGGGGGAGAGGGCAGTGAATAAGGTACAAACACAGTAGGGTCAAGACAACACATAGGTGGGTACAAACAATGGGGAAACAGCAGGGGGGTCCCTTCCCTTTGGCCACTTCCCTCCCCCACCCCCAGGTAGATCTGGACATTACTACTGACAAGACTGTAACAATGATATTTGGGGCCAACACTACATTTTTAAAGCTTCCAGTGACTGAGCTCCAGATCAGAACCAACGCTAACAACACCCTAACTCATGTTACTAGTTTTAAATACCTGGGCATGTAGTTTGACTCCCACTTAACATTCTGGATGTACATTGATACCCTGACACCCAAAACCTATGCCAAACTAGGTGTACTTTACAGGAACAAATCCTCCCTAAGTCTGCTGGTCAGGAAGCGTGTCGCACAGCAGATGCTAATGCCATTTATCAACTATGGAGACATAGTATATGGTTCAGCACCCCAACCCCACCTTAGCAAACTTGACACCCTCTACAATTCAATATGCCGTTTTGTTCTCCAATGCAACTACAACACACATCACTGCGAAATGCTCAAAGAACTAGATTGGTCATCACTTGAGTCTAGGCGCAAAGTTCACCTTTCCTGTCTTGCCTTTAAATACTTTCTGGGCAAGCTACCCATCTATTTGAACAAGCTCCTCACCCCTACCACATGCAGCACTTATCATCTGAGATCAGACTCCAAAAGACTGTTCATGGTCTCAAGGCTCACCAAAGTATCCGGCCGCTCCTCCTTCTCTTACCGTGCACCCCAAAACTGGAACAACCTACCAGAGACTCTCACATCCACCACCAGTTTAAGATCTTTCAAAAAAATCTGGTCTGTAACTGTTACATACTGTAAGCCTATAATATATATTTTCTTTAACTGTGCATACAATGTATTGTATATAATGTATACCCTGTTCGTTTATGTAGCTGTATTTGTAACCATAGAAAAAACAAATAGGTAGCGCTATATCCCACAGTGAGCTGGCAGCCTATGATATAACCCTGACCCCTAGTCAGGCTGTGGATGTGGAACCATGTATTATTTGTCTTAACTCTATGCCCAGGACATACTTGAAAACGAGAGGTAACTCTCAATGTATTACTTCCTGGTAAAACATTTTATAAATAAAATAAATACTACAGTAGGTTGGCTAGAAGAAACACTCTAACAGTAAAGAATGGGAATGCAGTATAAGACAAGTTGTAGGGCTCACATTAAAGCCGAACTCTGGTCACTTCACTTCAGGGAAGCAAATCCTATTGCCCAGGAAGGGGCTACAATTGACGTTCATCATGGAGAGGGGGACAATCTCCTTTGGGGCTACAAAGGAAGAGGAGCAACCTATCTTGGTAAATTTGCATGACATAAGGGGAACTCCACATTCGCCACTAGGTGGAAGGCTCACCAGGTTCAAGGCGGCATGTGCTCAAACTATTACAGACAAATGGGTTCTTCAAATAATATTGGCCCAATACCATCTGGAATTCCAAGCCTTTCCAAGAAAAAATTGTTTTTCCGAGTCTCAAAAATACAAAATCAAAGGGTATTAAGAAATGCTATGGGGCAAATTATCCACGAGCTCAAATAAAGACAAGTGATTATGGATTAAGGCCCAAAGAAAGCAGGGCATAAATTCAAACATATTTCTAGTGAAGAAATTGATGGTTCTCCAGACTAGTTCTGGACCTAAAGTATGTAAATATCTTTCTAAAAATCAGAAGGTTCAAGATGTAGTCTTTAAGGTCAGTGATACAGTCAGTAGAGCCTGGAGATGGGTTAATGTCACTGGATCTATGTCATGGGAGACCAATGCTTTTAACACCAAAATACCCGGATTCTTTGATTGAGCAAAGCAAGAGATAAAATAAATTGTAATTTATTTACAGAATAAACATACACAGCTTTATTTACAATTACAACAAAAAATACACTTACTAGTTACGATGTTAAGTCTTGTTACAGGATGGATCTTTCACTGCATGATAAATCTTATGTGAATCTCCTTCCAGATGGGCTGCACAGATTCTTATAGGGTTAACATTACTATCTTTAAACTCTGCAGCCAACCTCTGCGCGGGAACCAAATATTCCCACCTATCCCAGAGCTGCCAGTCCTGAGTAGCCTGGCACTGGGAGCTTCAGCATAGCAACTGGGCATGTGCGACAAACGCCATTTTTTCCCCACTTGTCAGGCCAGACCCCCTGCCGGCTCAGTGCCTGAATGTCTGGGCAGAGCAACCATTTGCCAGGATGTTTATTGAAATTCTCTCCCTTTCCCCCTCCTGTGCTAACAACTAGGTAACACCTCCATATACTTGCTAACAAATGGTTAACACCTCCATATCCTCTACTGCCTTTGAAACTGGTCCTTTTAAGCATAGAGGGTGGAGTAGCTCCCTCTGTTTCCTATGCAAATTGATTTTTATCCATACTAAATGATTTCCTCGGACCATTACTTTAATAAAAATCTAAACCTTGGGGACTTTTATTCATCAATTTTTTTATATTATGAAAAGCGTGAATAAAGAAAGAAGTCTAGGGTTAAATTATCACAGAATGACAAATAAGTTTATTGCGTACAGGTGCACACACAGGAGAAAGCCTCAAAACAAAAGCTCTCCACAGAAATATGGCCTACAAGACATATTTATACAATAATACTAAAGCTCACGCCCCTTTATGAGGTGGCTTGTGCGTCATTACATATGCGTATAAGATAAACAAATATGAATATGAGAATATTGATTTAATAACATAAATGTAAAAAAGTAGAAAAAATTAATTGAGTCAGCTACAAAATTATTATGCCAGCTCATAACCTTTCTCCTACATACGCTGGTTTCTTGGAAGGGTGTATTTGACCATGAGACTCTCCCCCTAAATGTGAGAAGTGGCTGTTATCTCTGTCTAGTTTCACAACGACGTATCTTCTCTTCAAGATTTGTGGCTAGCTGATGGCTTACTATCAAAAATGTTCTAGGAGCAAAAGAGAAAAAAATGTTTCTTTAAAACGCAACTTTCATTCCACGCAGCTTTCATGCAAACAGTAGACAAAATGGATGACAAGATCAAGCACCTAAGATGGATGCTGAACAAAATGGCTGCTTAGAGCCTAGTGCTGTTTACGTCAGCCCCCCCCCCCCTCTCCTTGCATCAGATTCTCAACTTTCTCAATACCTTTATAAGAATTGCGCTATAACCTTTTTAATGATTCCACCTGACCAGCGATCACAGCAAATCTCAGCATGCTAGGACCTTCCTAGCAGGAGCTAGCTAAAATCCGTTCGCTGTGCTGCAGACTGCTGGGTTTTTAAACCATTTTTTTCTTTGTGCAGTTACAGGGAAACACTGCTACAGTAATACATTTCATAGTTAGGCATAACATGATTCTCGTCACCTTATACCTGGTGGGAGACACACATGCATGTTTATTGAATGCACTGTGTTTTTGCCATTACTGGGCTGCAGAGCTGACAATCTACATTTTCCCAATATGACACAGTGGCCGCCAGCCGGGCCAAATACCTTTATTATTGACCTGGGTTCCCCTTCACCGTCACAATCTACATATCCCAATTGCTAAAAAGCATCAGAAATACCTCAAGTTCTCAGTATAAGGTCTTCATTTACAGTATGCCACCCTCCCTTTTTGGGTTAGTAACAGCTCCAAAGACATTCATAAAAGTTCTGATTAATCTAATCACAGAGTTAAGGAAACAAGCCATCCAGATATTTCCATATCTGGAGGATACGCTAATAAAATCCAGAATCAAGGAAAAACTAGTATCACATCTCAGAATAGTGTTAGCCTTTCTAAAATCTCACGGTGGGTTGATAAACGAGGAGGAAAGCCATCTGAAACCAATTCAGTCATTAAAGTTCCTCAGAGTCATGTTCAATTCAGCCAAGGGGTAAGTTTACTTAAAAAGGCTTTAGATATTACCCAACTTGTAAAAGAAATAAGAACAAATCCTATGATGACAACAGGAGCTTGTATGAAACTGCTGGGAAGGATGGCAGCAAATTTAGATGTTATTAAGTGGGCAAGATTCCATATGAGGGGTCTTCAGCTACACTTCCTGGATCAATGGAAAAAGGATCCTTCAGGCCAACTTCAAGGTATCCATATGTTAATGGAAACAAAAGAAACAGCGCACAACGCCAAATAGTGAAGCAAGTATTGCTATATATTAGTAATTACAGGGTAATAAATCTGCGTACATCAAAACAGTGGAATAGGTGCATTTAGTGTGTTTCACACAAGTTACCACTCAGCAACTGTTGTCAGAAGAGTCTGGAGCTTGCTTCTCTCAGCGGGGGCGCTACGTTGGTTCAGGAGCAGGATTAATGTCCAAAACCCCTCATCCAGCAGTACATCGCTCCCAAGGGGATTTCCCTTTACAGCAACCAGGCTCCGTTGCAGGTATTGGTGCTTGGTGGGACCGCTCGTGCTTCCAAGCCATCTGGTGCAGCTCGTGTAGCTCAGCGAGCAGATCCACTGTGCGGGGGTGAGACCTCAGCTCTGCAAGGGTACACTCGGCGTGCCACGTTGTCGCTCCGTCGCGGGATACTGCGTGATGACGTCACAGTCTCCGCAGCAGCGAGGGAACCGGCAGGGAGGCAGTCAAAGTCTCCCAAAGTCTCTCAGAGTCTCTCATAAGCCCAAAATTACCACCGGGAGTGATACTAGCAGGGTGAAGCCAATGGAGGCAATGGCAATATTAAAGCACTAGATAAAAATCATCCAACATGTTTCGTAGAATAAACTACTTCTTCATATGTTAAACCATCTTCAATACATTATATCTCACCTAGATATAATTATTCCACATCCGGGTAAGCACACAAAAATCACGTTTATTTGTCTGAAGTTATTACTTAAATCTAGCAGATATATGGTAGTTAACATCAAATACAGTATGTCATATGCTCTTTAAGGAGGTTGCATGTTATCTGTTCTTTTCTCTACTTGAAATGTCCTGTCCTGTTGGATTATTCCCCTGGTATAATCCTCCTGTGTCCTGGTGTTATCCTTTCTGACCCTGATCTGATACGCTAGTCTTCTTACACAGATTAAGACCATACGTTTCTTATTATAAGTTATCTCTGAATAAGGGATCACCATATGTCTATCTGAATCTATGTGACATAATGTATGACTAGTCATTTAGTCAGTCCTCAAATATCACAGATCATTTCTTACAACAGTTCTTTATAGTAAATCTAAGTCACTTATTGGAAGTTACCATTGTCTAACATTGAAAAGCATTTACCAAATTCTTCTCAGATAGCCCAAGACAGCTATCTGTCATATCATCAATCCTTAAGTCTAATATTAGAAGTTAGCCACACCCTATACTTCAAATAATCTTCTTGTAATATTATCTACTGAAACAATCCACATTCATTACCAATCTATGTAGCACCTGTCTTTTCCAATCATACAGTACATACAATAAATTACAAATCAAAGGAATATCTACTGTAAAACCATCTGTGCCCAAGAACCAAAGTTCAATTGAAATAGTGGCTAAAAATAAGCAACCATGTAGAAGGATGTTTGCTTCAGGATACCAATTGGGTTTTCTTGTCCACAGATGCAAACAACACAGGCTGGGGCGCCCAATTCAGAGACAAGTTAATTCAAGGTATATGGCCAGTAACCTGGACAAACAAATCATCATTTTTTTTTTATCTAAGAGCCATAGAAAAAGCTTTAAAAGCTTTTCAGCATCTTTTACAAGGCCTTTGCTTGCGAGGTAAGATCAGACAACCGACGTGCAGTAGCATACCTGTGCAGAAAAGGAGGAATAAGAAGGAAGGCGCTTTGGAAAGTATAAGAAGCCATTCTTACTTGGGCAGAAAGCAATCTGCAAGATATTACAACAATACACATTCCTGGGGAACAAAATATATTTGCAGACTTCCTCAGTCGTCAACTGATTGATCAAGGTGAATGGGAATTAAAGACAGAGGTTTTACTAAAAAAAAAAAAATAACAGACAAATGGGGATGGCCTGACATAGATGTAATGGTGACAAACCTAAACAGAAAGGTCCCCGTCTTTTTTCAAGACATTTTCATCCCCAAGCAGCACACATAAATGTGTTCACCTCCTCTTGGATCTTCAGTCTAGCATACTTGTTCTCTCCTATACTACTCATTCCAAGGATGCTAAAAAAAAAAAAAAGAGACACAAGTTTCCAAAAGTCATATGCATGGCAAAGGAACCTCCAATCTACTTACTGGTATTAAAAGACCAGCTGAGTCAGGGACCAATTTTGCACCCCAATCCTCAAAATTGGGCCCTTCGCGTGTGGAAGTTGAGTGGTAATTGTTCAGAAATAAAGGTTTCTGAGTCAGATACAACCTTAATGAATACTAAAAAGCACTCAACCTCGAAAGTATCGCATCAGTTTGCTTTTATGGATTGGTGTCACAAACCTGGAACAGTTTTTGAAGAGCCTGACCCAGAATACAGTTTTTTCAGAATGGATTAGTCAAAGGACTTAGTCTAAATTCTTCAGAAGTTCAAGTCTCAGCACTGTTTATTCTTTTGGAAAGAACCTTGGTTACAGATCCACTTGTTATGAGGTTCGTTCAGACTGTAAAACATTTGAGGCTACAGATTAGAGAAAAAATTCCCCATGAAACTTGTCTCTAGTCCTTAAGTGCCTCATTAGTTCTCATTTTGAACCACTGCTTCAAATTAATTTGTAAATGTTAACACTGGAGAGGTGTCTCTCATAATAATAACATTGACAAGAATTGGAGAACTACAGGTATGATCATCAAAACATCCTTTTTTGTTTATATATCATGATACAATTGTGCTTTATAATTTCTTACCAAAGTGATTTCTCCATTCCATCTCAACCAAGAGATAGTTATTCCTACATATTCTCCAAATCCAACATCATGTAAAGAAGAAGATTTGAATTCTCTAGATGTTGTTCTCTGTCTGAGGCACTACGTACTGTAGACAGGGTTGCTGTCTTCAGAAAGTCAGACAGACTGTTCGTCCTTCCGGAGGGTTCCAGGAATGGGCAAGCATTGATGAATCAAATCTTGCATTAAGATAGCCTATGATGAGGCTGGAGGAGAAAGCTTCAGTGAAGATTATCGCCCATTCTACCAGAGCAATGGCAATGTCCTGGGCATTCAGAGCTCAAGATTCTCCTGATGAACTGTGCAAGGTGGCTGTCTGGTCGTCATTACAAACATTTACAAAACATTATAAATTGGATGTGCAGGTCTCTGCAAGCTTTAGCCATAAGGTGCTACAAGCTTTGGAACTTAAAGAACGTCTTTTCACTGCATATTTTTTGGTATGACTCAATTATTTTTACCCTCCCATGGTTTAATACTGCTTGGGTAGGTCTTAACTGTGCCCACTGCCATGGAAATGGACAGGAAAAAGGAAAAGTGTTTTCATACAGATGCAGCGGCCATTATTTTAACAAATCACGCGGTGTATACCTCAGAATACCCATGTCATGGCGCGGGATTTCTTCCAACCGTACCGCCTTAAGACGCGAGTGCAGGCGAGTGCATAAAATGGCATTTTAGTCTTGTGGTTTTTAAACACCTGAAATTGACACAGTAGCACAGTACAGTACTGTACACATTACAATTCATTCATTTAATTGCACACAATCCATGAAATTCAAACAAAGCAACCGCAATAAACACATGTGCCTGGGGCGATTGGCCGCGTTCATGCCGCATGGAATACAGTAGCGCACACGAAAATGGCACCGTGATTTGTTAAAATAATGGCCGCTGCATCTGTACTTACAGTATAGTCATTTTCTTTTCCTGGAATCTTTCCATGGCAGTGGGCATATCTTCCCTGTCCCTCAATTGTAAATAATCTTGATGTATTGTTCAGCTGGTGGGAAAACCTTAAACTGCCTGCAGGTAGGAGAAGGGGCTACTTATGGGAAGTGCTAACTACAGGAAACTTGTTTCTCTCCTATCCTGGCCAGAAGCAAAGTTAAACCCAAGTCTGCCCACTGCCATGGAAAATTTCCAGGAAAAGGAAATTAGTATGAAAACAATTTTCTTTTTTCTCTCTCAATCAATCCCTTCTATTTAGCAACATTACACCTACCAGTACTGTACCTTTATCTTGGTGCAGTGTACTTAATGTACTGCTGTGGCTTTTATAGGCAACTTAGAGGCAAATACCACCTATCTATATCAGGTATTATAATTAGTTATTTTACATAGTAATTGGTAAATTATGCAGATTTGCTCATGGGCATATTTTCTTTTTACTAAATACTGCATTTGATCTTCCTTGTCAATTTTGAAAAAAAAGCTAAATTCACGCTTTCACAAGTTGCTTTGAAGGGAAAAAACTCACATTCCAACAGTGTATTTTCGAGGCAATTTATGCATGGCACAGATATACTGTACTGCAGCCCTTTTAACTTTCCTCACGTCCAGGATTTGGTGAGGGAAAATAATTGCTGGGAAAGCCTTTATTTCAAAATGCAGCCGCTGTGGCTTCATTTTCCCTGTAGTTGCAAAAAATGGGTCTTTCTCCCATGGATTTGGGAACATACAGCTACATTTGAACATCTATACTCGCTGCTGCTGCTGCTTTCAAATGTTTTACGTTTCTGTTTTAGCATGGTAACTGTTTCCAAGGTATTACAATTACAACTGATGCTTATACATATTGTATGCCACTTTTCTCCATCTCTGCTATATGACAGGGCTTTCAACTTTGTTTCCATTAGTCATATGACAGAAATGTAGAGCCACATCTTTATTGGCAGTTGCATCAAAATCTATGCAGTTTTCCACTTATTTTTCTTTTCTTTCTTTTTTTTTAAAGTGGTTTGTTTTATGAAAATGTATACGCAGTTTATATTGTAAATTGCCAAGATTTCTTTGAGTGAAGCTAGAAACCACACACTAGTCTTGAATATTAAAAAAAAGCCAAGAGGCCTTATATATATGTAGCCCCGGGTTTATTTTGTACTCACTGACCCCCCTCTGCGAGTGCTGAGCGGTCGCGGGTGCCGCCGGAGGCAGCGACTGATCCGCCGGCACTTCGCAAGGGTGGGGGCCAGTGCAGGGAGCGCTCGGCGTCCCTGGAGCTCCGGCGGCGCACCCGGCTAGCGGGGGCCGCCATGAAGTGTTGCTTGAGCATACGCGGGATCGTGCATGCGCAGGAGGTACCCTGGAGCTAGGGAGAAGTCACGCGAGGGTAGGGAAGCAGAGGGAAAGGTTGCAGCGGCCATTAGGTGTTCGCGCATGCGCAGGGCAAGTGCGCAGGCGGCCCCAATGCCCAGACAGGTCCCACGGGACTACAATTCCTATAGGGCCTAGCGAGGCAGGCACCAGGTGCCTGATAGTGACCAATGAGGGCCAAGGATTCCCAGGCAGGGAGAAAGGATACATTTCGCGGGCTTTAGTGCAGGCAGTTGGAGTTGGGTGCAGGAAGGGGAAGGAAGGGTGTAAGGAGCAAGTGGCTCCTGCACCAGGTAAGGATCCCCAAGTCCCAGGCAGGCCCCAATCCCCACCAGGATAAAGGGTAGGTACTGAGGGAGGGCCCTAGGTTAGGGACTCTGCCCTTAGGTGTGTGAGGGTGCAGGCTTTCAGTGTCACGGCTGGTAGTGCTGTGAGTGCTGACAAGTAGGCACAGTGTGTGCAGCGTGTGCAGTGGGTTGCTGCAGGTTGACTGTGTGTGTGCAGTGTGTTTGCTGCAGGCGTTAGGCTGAGTTAGCCAGAGGGGACCCGGGTGGGCACGGGAGAGGTAGTGTGGGTGCAGGGGGTCAGTGACCCACCTGCATAGGATAGGCTACCCCGTAGGCCCTAGGAGTTTCCCTAAAGCCATCTAAGGTTGCTGTGCTGTAGGGACGGCCTATAGTGCAGCGAATGTCACGGTAGTTCACGGAGTCAGATAGGGATTCCGTTGAAGCTGCGTACCCGTGCAGAACGTTGGGCGCTGCCCTTCGTTGCGGTTGCAGAGGCCATCTTGTTGGGGTATTCCCGGGCGGTGGATCCTGGATGTCGGGCCGGAACTCGACGGATCCTTTGTGAAGCGGTTGCAGATCCGAGCACTGGAGTGCTCGGCAGGTACTATGTCATCAAGTGCACCAACACCGGTCATCAGGCGCTGATCCCGCCTTAGGCTAAACTCTTTGTAGGAACACTGAGCAAGTGGTTACAAGACTGAGCCTATACCATATAGTACCATCACATTAATATATGGACACGGTGTGTGGGGCACGCGGTGAGGGGACGGAGACGTTGCCCTGAAGAGGGGGCATCCGCTAACGTTATACCGTTAGAGTATAAGTATAATAAGTGTTATTGCTAATTGCATGTTAGAGTGGTAAGGTTGCCATGCATTATCATATACAGTAAAGTTGGTTGCATCACATATGTGTGTATGTGTTTCTTGCCATGGGGAATCTCACATCACGGGGATCCTGGGTAAGTGGAGGCGCTGCGCTAAGGAAATGTGTAAGTGTTACCCCAGGCTCCCAGCTAGCGGAGGTTCAGATCTCCTGGAGCCGCAGGTGTTATACAGTGACCAGTCGTTCATTTGGGAGGGTTCAGAAAAAGGGCTACATATATATACTATACTACTATATACTATACTATACTACTATATATCAAGCTTTGAGCAATAAACATGTTTTTTTGTATTGATAATGATAATAATATTTTGCTGTGCATCTATTCAGTCCAATATGCCTGATGTGGTGTCATATTGATCAAAGTTTTGACATTAGATGTAAGAACTTTGATTAACATATTTATTACATATTATATTAGTGCATAAATATGGACAATTTAAACATTAGGTATTCTCAAAACTGTTTTAAAGTCGACACCACCTAACTAGAAAAGGTGTTAAAACCAATGTATCATGTATAACTCAATTAGAATACTGTAAAATGGTTTAGTAAATAACTCATGAAAATGATCTCCTGATAATGAGTCATAATATAAACAGTGTCAAAACAATAGTGTGTTTATATACCAAATTCTCCCAACCTGCAAACTGGGGCAAAAAGTAGCACTAGATTAACCAAAAGAAAAAAATCAGACTGAATTCAATGTCGTTTTTTTTTTCTTAGATAAATCTGGTGCTACTGTATTTTTTTTTTGTCTCACTTTTACAGCTTTGATGATTTATACTTTATAACACCCTAGATTTTGTTAGCTGCCTGGATGAAATAAAAATCCTATAGTAAAAAAAAACACCAATCAGTAGCTGTGACAAATCTTATTTCTTGAGCAATCAGTTTTCATAATAACCACAAAGTAAAGTGATTATTGCCATTTAATAAATACAGCCCTTAGTTTGTTAGTCCACTAATGGTCATTTGTTTCTTTTCTCAGCCAATCTGGACTGCAAAGCACCAATCACCACTTTTTGGCAGTGAAAGTGCTTTTAACAAAAAAAGATCAATCGTGAAATGTAGTGAGGCTGGTTGTGAAATAAAATAAAGAACCCACTCTCCATTATTCTTGGCTTTTATTTAACATCATGGTGTGATTGTACCAGTTTCTCTGAAAGCTGTACTCATGAATAAATCCATTATCCATCTGGTTATATTGTTTTCTCATTTTTCCTTGCAACGGAATAAAATAGATTCATAAAGAAGAAAAATGATGGTGTGTATTTTTACAACACGCAGACACGACAGGCATATTTAAACATTCATTTTCAAGTACGGGTATAAACAGATCCACCAAGATTGCCATTATTCTCACATAGCAATGACCTTGTTCTTCATGTAGAAAGAGTTAAAGGGACACGCGGCCATTGAATATTTCATTCCTATCTTGTTCAGGGCTCAGAAGAAATATTAGCATAATGCAATAAGTAATGACGTGTCCAAATACTTTGGGGAAATAGATTGCAGTATTTGCCTGCATACAAAAGATCTAATGATGAAATCTTCAGTGTGATATGTAAAAATAGAAGTGCTGCAAATATGTTTGAATACAGCTCATCTGATTGACACTATGTGGATTGGGCAGGGAACCTGCAGTATATTACTGAAGCATCCTCAAACATTTGAAAATTGATTTAGTGGGTAAACAATATCATGCCCTTTTGACATGGAATGATAAACAATATGTACATTTATAGCTCAATGGGTTATCATTCAGTGAATGAATAAGCTTGCACAACATGTTGAACTGTGTTTATTGCATTGTGTTCAATGATTGTTCTGGCAAATGCAGCATTCTGTACATACAAAACAATGGGGCACTGTATTCAAAAGAAATTACAGTAAATGGATATTCAGTGGGGGAAAAAACTTTTCAACTACTCAACATTGTGCACATCAAAGACACTTCTATGAAAACACTTGCTGCGTGTGTATGCTAATGATGTTATCCATATGAAACAAAGACATCATACAAGTGAACAAATTAAACATATTCTTTATACCCATGAAAACAAGCCCCCTGCTAAGCAAAATCTATTTTTAAAAAAATGTTTTAAAAGTATACAGCTAATTACCTGCTAGTCACACTGAAACAACAAGCAGACACAACATTTAGACACACTCATTTACAAAACGCCAAATGATTCCTTTATAAGAAGAAGGCATATTTCCAATGAACTCCTACTGCGAACAAAAATCATTTATATTTATCACACTGGTAACATCAAGCAGGTTATGAGAGTGCTTTTCGACCATAAACATTCAAATCCTGCTTAGCGAAATATCCAATTTAAAGCTGCAGTTCAGTCAATATCCTGCATGTGTGTTTTTTTTAATAAATCAGTTCTGTAGTAAGAAAAAATACTTTTAGCATTTTCTGTTTTTAAAAAAACAACTTTTAAAGACCAATTTTCTTGTATTCTATTTTAACAACCATTTGCTAAGGCACTGCCCCTTCATGTCCTGTCACAAGCCCTGGCACACCCCTTTATCATCCCTGCCCTCCCTCTAGCACATGTCAGTGCAGGATTGCTCATGAATATTCATGAGCTTCCACTGACAGACAAGCAGAATATAAACAGATCCCTTCACTAATTATGTCACCAAATTTCGACCTATCAATACATGGAGAACGAATTGACCTGCAGCTATACAGTTCTTTAGGTAATTAGAGATTGCCCACATAAAACTATTGAAGTAAAAAAATAAATAAAAAAAAAAAAAAAAGACTGAACTGCAGCTTTAAATAGTTCAACTTAACCGGATCTTCAACCTAAAGCAGGCAAAACACACTTATTGTATACAGTAGTCAATCATTTCAACGCATTTGCAGCAGTACCATGTTAGTAAAAGTCTGAATTAGATTTGTAAACGATATCAAGCAGCATTAAGGGTGTGTAAATCTGACAACTGTCAAGGTTTATAATTTGACAATAAGCGTCAGGCATTCTCACACAATTTCTTCTCTCTCCAGATTTAGTCTGCAACGCATAATTCTGTGAGGTCGTCCCATTTAAGGGTACCACTTATGGTCATATTTTATGAATATATAATTGTGGACTGATGTGAAAATGAGCGACTACAGGTGATATTCTAGCAAAAGCATTATCTAACTACATGGAAAGTGTCTGTTAGTCCTTGTAAGGGAGTCTAGGGGTTAAACTCTCTTTGCAAGGCTGGAAACTGCACGGGTGTCGGATTTCATATCTGAACTGGGAGGTGTGCACAATGAACTCCTGATTGAGCAGGGATAAAAGGCAGGAAGCTGTCAGAGACACAGAGACTGCTTTCCTCAAGAGAGAGGGAGGAAATAAAACTTCTCCCAGCCAGCAGAGAGCCTCGCTGTTATGGATGCTAGGACTGAAGGAAGCAGGCCTGTGGGGTCCAGCTAGGAATCCCACCCAGGATAAAGATTGCTCCCCAGAATCGCCGTTCCTGAAGGAGTGAAGGAGCGACATGGAGACCCTGTGAAGGAATCCATGCAACATACCAGATAAGATCTAAAAACTATACTATTATGCCTAAAGATTGTTTTGTTTGCACATAATATGACATGTTTTGGGGCTGACAACCAGCTTTGCTGACAGCCCGTTAGCTAGGTCTCTGCTTGTGTAGTTACTTTCCCCAATGGTAATAGGATTTTGGTTTATGATTTGTTTTGCTTAAAGGGACAGTGTATCCAATGTTTTAGTTGTCTTTTGGTTAATAAACAAATCCAGTTAAGGTTCACCCTCAGTCTATGCGTCTGTCTGCCCTCGCCTACAGTGCCAGAGGACAGGGAGAAAATTAAAATGTGGGTGAGAGTGGGGACTAAGACAGGAGTATGAGATCTGATAAAAGTGAGGAGATTGGATCAAGAGGGCATGTGGTAGAGGAGAAGAGAAGATCAGCTTAAAAACTTCTAACTCTGCAACAGGAGAAAAGGAGTCAGGAGTGGAAGGAGATTTAGATAGAAGCAGAGAGGGGGAGGGACAGAAGGAATCTTCTTGTGGGTAGCATTCGCCTTGCCTTTAAAGTACTTGGCAAATGTTTCAGGACAAGTGAAAGAAGGATGGTATGTGGGAGGAAAAGGTCAGAGGAGAGAATCAAATACAGAGAAATGATGGTGTATTGTATTGTAGGTCTTTATTTATATAGCTCCAAAAAGTGTACTCAGCGCTTCACAAAGAATATAGTACAGGGAATTATAATAATACAATAAGCACAGCAAAATCAGACAATAGTAAAGGAAATCCCTGCCCCGAAGAACTTACAATCTAAGTGGTATGATGGAAGACTTATAGAGACAGCATGTGAGGGATTAAGTGCTGTAGATGGCAGTGCTCGGTCACAATGGGTGGTCGGAGTGACTGTGGGTGAGGGAGAATAGCCATGAGTGCAGGCTATTGGGATGCTTGATGTGTGGGGCGAGTTTTAAGGTTAGTCAGTATAAAATCAGAAGGTTAACACCATTTACAGGGGAAGAGATGGCAGGGAGGCGTGGGTGAGATCACGTGTGTATGTCTGGGTTAAGGCTTAGGGGAGATCCCCAGCAGCAGGAAGGAGTAGATAGAGGGTGTGAATAGAGGATGTGTTTTTTTTTATTGAGGGGTAAAGAAGTTGTTGGGAGAGAGGTGTATAAATAATGTGCAGTTGGGAAGTTGGAGAGAACAGAGACATTCACAAAGGAGTGAGGAAACACTAAACAGAAAAAGCAATAGGGAGGGCATAGTGAGATGCAGGAGGAGAGACTTCCTGTTACGCCGGTGCTGCCCACAGACCAGACCCGTCCCCTGTGCTGAAGGGGGAAGTAGGAATACATGCACCCGCAGCAAAGGGAGCGTGTCCGGAGTGTGGTGTTAAGCGTTGCCAGGCCAGATGTATGTAAAGTAGACAATACTTGCCGGTACCGGGTGTAGTAGTAGAATAGTAGTTGCCTTGCCAAGGTCAGGGATCAGAGAGATGAGGAGGGTCGAAGTCCAAGCCGTGATTGTGGGATTCCAGAGAATACGTAGTCCGAGGAGAGCCGACGTTGGGAGCCAAAGGGAGTAGTCGTACGAGCCGTGTCAGAACCTGTAGAATCACCAAGAGAACACCAAACAACTTCCATGCAGAAACTATGTCGAGCGATGAGTGAGGGCTCAGAGCTGCCTGATAAGGCTAGGCTGACCAATCAGGGATGGGGGCGGATCAGGAGGACTGCAGGGAGCCTTTCCGGATTGGTGCAGCTGATACAACCCAGGTGAGCACTGGTAGTACTCTGAGTACGCCCATGCGGCGTACGGGGGCGGAGCCTTACAGCAGAAGTGGAAGTTGAAGAGCGGATGCTGGGCGCATGCTCTGTAAGCTGCGTGTGCACACGACCAGCATTGGAGGAGGACGCACCTGTGCGCGCGGGACAGAGGGGGAGCGGCTACCACTGAGGAGGGGGAGCAGTGGGACCGCCGAGGGGAGCAAACCTGCAGCGACGGAGGAGCTGACGACCCGTGGAGGCAGGTAGGCGGGGGCTGCGCTGCGCGCCCTGAGTCTCCCTGAGGGTATCTGTGTGTTGCGCGGACGGCGCAGAGAAATCGGATTCCTAACATTTCCCAGTTATTGGAGGATAGGAAGAGTACACATAATCACAGCATTTAGCAAGTCATGTTCTCATAGTTGCAAAGTTGTTGTTGTCCAAATCTTCCTCTAATCTTCATCTGCAATTTCAACTCCAAAATTAACTTTACAGACACTTTAAATGTGACACTTTGATGTTACTCACAGCCAAGATAGACTTAAATACTCTGATCACATGCATTTGACTAACAATTAAGGGAAGGATTTACTCAACTCACAGAAACATACCAAATAGGTAATTAGATTTAAGTTCTCTTGCAATTGATAGGAGAATTCCGCTCACTGAAACATACCTGTTTTGAAGAAATTAATCAGAATGGTTGTCCAGATATTCAGAATGCATCCATGATTAAAGATATAGAAAGAAAACATCAAGAGATGATAACTCCAAAATATTTTTGTGTTGATTGGATTTGTCAGTGTTGATGAGTGAGTAAAAGTAGTGTTGTTTGGCCTTACAGAGAGCAGAGGTAAAATAAGAGAGAAGAACTTTATAGTGCAAAAAATCAGCCGTTTGTTGAGATTTCCTCCAAACTCGTTCATGTGAGCAAGTGCAAGAGCAAAGCGAGCATGGTTTTAGCCAAGGTCATGGGTTAGAGCAGGCCTGCACAACATACGGCCCGTGGGCTGCATGCGGACCGCCCGGACTTACTGTGTGGCCAGCGGGGTCCGACAGTTGGTGCGGCGGCGAGGTCCAGTGGCTGGTGTGGCGATCACTGTCTCTGAAAAAAATGGCTACCATGGCAACGGGACACTAAATGACATAGTGACATCATGTGGCACAGTGATGTCACGGCGTCCTGTGGCCATGGCAAAGCGGCGTCATTTGACGCCAGGTGGCCATTTTTTTCAGGACCTGCAGGGGATAGAGGATTTTCAGGGGAGAAGACGGAGATCGCCGCACCCCGCTGCTGGACCACTCTGCCGCACCACACTGCTGCACCCCGCCGCCGGTAAGAGTTGTGAGGGGGGGAGGTAAGAGTCGTGAAAGGGGGAGTAATTTGAAGTGCAGCCCGAATCTGCTTTCCATGGAGCAGTTTGGGCCATTTTACTTTATAAGTTGTGCAGGCCTGGTTTACAGGGACAGATGTGCCAGAGCCTACAAGGGGCATATAGATCAAGAAAGGAGGAGTTGATAAAGTTGTCAGAGTTTAAAAGTTTGTCAGTTTCAGAGGAGGGAGAGAGAGAGAAGAGAGGTTAGCATTTAAAGTAGATGTCAGAGTAGAGAGGTCAATGGAGTGAAGGTCTTGAGAGTAGCAAGTAGGACAGGAAGGAGGGGGTGAGGGGAATGAGTGGTGGGGAATGATAGGAAGAGTTTAGTCAAAGTGTGAAAGGGGGGAGATAGAGAAATCAGAATGGGAACAGTTTTTAGTAAAGACCAGGTCTAAGTAGTGACTATGTCTTTTAGGTAAGGGGAGCACAGGATATTCACGAAGATGATACATAAAATAAAAAATATATATATTGTGTAATCAATTTACAACTAATGTGGTAACAATGTGTAACAATGTGTCTATTCCACTCACATATTTCACTTATGTGTATGGTATATCAGAGATTCTGTTTCTCTTTCATGGGAGCAAAGGTATTTCTCCAGTGTAGGTTCTTAGGGATACTGCCAGTATCAGATTTCCCGTTAGGCCGGGCCTAAACTAATACTGGGAGAGAGAAAGAACCCCAAAGGAGAGCACTCAAACAGAAGCGCAAAACACAGTGAATGGAAGGGGAATAGTTGCAATGGTATGAGGAGTGAATGTATTAAAATTACTTTATTTGGAGTGCACTGCATTGCACGTCAAGGGGGCGGGACCAACGCTCGTGATCAGAGCCCGTCCAAGCCCACACTAGCTACCCTACACGGAGCTAGATACAAGTATTAAGCTTATAATCTGTATCTCGAGCAGCATCTGTGGCAATACCTGTTACACAGGCATTAGCAAGTAGGTGCTGGGCTATTAAGCACCAGCTATTAAGCACCACCACGGTTCCTGCCATTTTTATTCTACCAGAGTTTCATGCTGTTTTTATCATTTTTTCAAGTGTAAGTAGACACTACTTGTGTACTACTGTTCTATTTTTTTTACTCACTGGACCAGTAGACGTTTGATCTGTGCATGCAGAGTAGACATATCCCTTCAGGACATCTACTACACTGCCATGCTGACTGAATGTGTGTAACCTGTTCACTGCTGTAACGGTGTTCTTCCACAGCAGCAGTCCCCTCTCCTCTGGGGATACTAGCAGCAACCAACTTACCTGTTTTGCCTTACTACTGGCTATCGACAACACTGTTTGTCCTATGGTTTTGTGTTGGTATACCACTGCGGATACTTACCTTGAGTATTTATCTTGCTATCCTACATGAGCAGGCAATACATACACTCACCTGTCTCTGTGACGCTACACCTGCGACAGGTTGTAATATCTGTAGCTTTACATTAGCTGACACAGATACCAGTGGTGTAATGAGTCATCTGGCTTTACCCTGCATATATCATCAACGGTACTAGCTAACACTTTACACATGAGACCTGGTACATTTTACTTTCGCTGCGCTTTTGGCTCACTATGAGTCTAATCCACTCTGGCAACTTAGCGTTCCATTTATTTTAGTTGAGTCAAGACTCCAAATAAAGTAATTTTAATACATTCACTCCTCATACCATTGCAACTATTCCCCTTCCATTCACTGTGTTTTACGCTTCTGTTTGAGTGCTCTCCTTTGGGGTTCTTTCTCTCTCCCAGTATTACTTCTTGCTCACCCCTGATAGCAGCACCACAGCATATATTGCTTAGCAGTCGCAAGGGTATATTCTTTCCTCTCCCCTCCCCCTCCCCCCTTCCCCTGTTTTCCCTTGAGTTCGTAAGGCCTGGGCCTAAGGCAGCAAAATTTGGTGGTGTAAAACATTTCTGCCTCCATATCATTTTGCCGCACTCTTCGTCATCACGGAGATAATGGGAATTGGATACTAGCCTGTGTGGTCGCCTCCTTTCTGCAGTGCTCCTGCTCCTTTGTAATCCCAGCGTCAAATGAACACTAGATGTCAGTACGTCATGGCGTCATATGCTGGGGGGCAGGGTTTTGCATTGGAGAGACGTGTGCACAGGGCGGAAGTTGCTAAGAGGTAACAGAGGGGTCACAGGGAAATTTTAAAGATATATCTGTCTTTTTCATTGTATTGCCCTCACCTTGATAAAGGTGGCTTGGTTTAACCAAAACGTCAGATTGTGGCAATTAGAGTAATTTGCATAAATTCGGTTGTGCCCTCCCCTTACTTCATTACTCATACTACAGCCTTATTGGACCGATCAGGGCAGTCCTTTTTGAGTTGGATCACCGGCCATTGTTCATTTAATGGTTTTCATATTTATTTATGTATTTATTTATTTATAAAAAAAATTACCAGGAAGTAATGTATTGAGAGTTACCTCTCGTTTTCAAGTAAGTCCTGGGAACAGAGTTATAAACATAAAGGTGTGCTTGGGGAAACCTTTTTATATATTCCATGACTAGCTGATGACTAAGAGCTATAAAGGGATTAATACAGTACACAAATAAATCATTTAAATTACCTACCTTTCTTGGTAACCTTAGTGGCTAGTAAGGCCTTGCCATGCATTTCACTGTTAATCGCTAAGCCAAACAAAGGGGTTAACCCCTACCACCACCACCCCAGGGGGCCTAACCACCCTGCCTGGGGTAACTACAACCTTCAACCACACCCCCTCCCTCAAAATCATAACCCTTTCCATCCCCCCATCCCCCTCCCCATATTGAGTAATGGCCACTAACCCTATTAGCCAAGTTTGGGAAATACGGACTTTGGCCACTACAGTATAACAGAATAAATCATACAGTAAAAAAAATCTCATCATTAATAATAAAATAATTACAACTATTTATTTATTTTTAACCATAAACCCAATTATTGTCATTGTGGCTACCTAGACCCTCTTAATTGGAGCCTAGATAGCCACAGTGACAATCCATAGGAAGCTGTAATACACGTTGGTTACTTACCCCATCCTGGATAAAGTCTGTCCTCGATTTCAGAGCTGTAGCCCCTTAGAATAAAGTCCTGAAGTCCACCAAAAAAAACAGAAATTAAAAACGCATAAATCAATTAAAAGCCTGATGGACACCTAAAAACAATGAGTTTTAGGGGAGGGTTATGTCATATTTCTACCATAGGGTTATGTCATATAAATGATTACATAAACCTATGGTAGAAATTATATTAACCCTGTTGATGCCTGTGGCAACCACAGGCATCAAAGGGGTTAATATTATTAAAACTGCACTACCTACCTCGGCTACCTAAGTGGCTAGTAAAGCAATGTCATGCAAGAGTTTCAGTGACTTATCCTAGAATGTATTAGTCTTTGTTAAAAAAAAATTATTACTAAAATAATATCCGGCATTTGTATGCCTAGTTGTTTAGTATCTATACACAAGGGAATAGTGGTACATCACATTACTTCAATCTAAAATGGTACCACCACTCTACTCTGTTATGAAAATAATAAACAAGAAAAATAAAACTGTATATACATATATAATAGATATATAAATTAAATAAATATTTTATGTACCAATTGTATTAACATTAAAAGAAATGGTGTATATTTTCACATGCACACCATAATAGAGACACATAAATCATCACCTCTGGATTTGTTACACAAACCCTGGTCAAAATGTGACTTTTGATATTAAAAGGGTATCTACTGTACTTTTCGTCAACAGAAGGGTTAATGGGAATGCAGCTCAATGAAAACTAAATAACAATGCTCCTAAAAACATAACAAACAATGTTGCGTTAACCAATGTCCCTTATCTCTTTAATGAAAGGATTTTAAAGCAATCTCTTTTTCCCAGGGAGCCTTTGCTTTCTTTCTAAGGAGAAATTCTCAGGAGATGTCCCATCCATGCCTTGATTGAGCATCCTGTTACATTAAAGTACTATACAGTAATATATTGGAAGAAAAGCAAGGAAATGATTACCATGATTTATCAATATGTGCTTATTGTCACCAGACTGGTAGAAGTCTAAATAAATGTGGGATGTCCCTAATTTTCATGCTTGAAAGAAATGCTTAAAATGTATTGTTTTGCATGGTATGGTGCTAATGTTTATTTGTAATTCCTGCTTTGGAAAATTGTACAATTTTGTGGGTATTTATTTAGTTGTACCCTAAAACCTTCATGAATCTGTGTCATGAAATGAATAAAATCCATGGCCTCAATAAGTTTATGATATCCACTTGCTTCTGAGCTTATTTTTTGCTGCCATCTTCTTTGAACATTGGCAAAATGTTTCACTGGAACACAGTCTGTTACACGCACATGATAAACTGAAGCGTGAAATGCTGGTAAACCACTGCAAATGAGTTTGATAAATTGGCCCAAAAGTAGTTTACTGAAGATAATGAACTGTTGCCATGTTCTTATTTTTCTCTGGTGACATTTTGTGATGTGTGCCGGTTGTTATTGTAGTAAAAGTACATTAGCCAGTGGTTGGACTGTAAATAATATTTGTGACACCTAGACTATGCTTTCAAGGCCTCTAACAAATGGAATCTCCAACAAGGGTACCTACAGCGCACAGGAAAGAAAAGGTACGAAAATAGTGCAAAAACGTTTGAGAAACAAAAAATGTATTGATTTTTCAAAAATAGGAAAAACACTCCCGAACCAGTGTTTTTGTAAACAGCTTTGGGATGCTCAAAAGTGGAATTCCGAATAGGATTCTGTCAGCTCAGAATAAGGAAAAAAGAGGAAATAGGACACAGCATACAGTAATACTGATTTAATCGAATGAGAAGTATGGCTTAAGCAACTCCATTCAACTAACAGTCTCTGCTATTCTGCTTCGCCGGCTCCGTCTCAGCAAAAAACCCTACGCGTTTCACTGATGCTTCATCAGGATTTCCAGACACCATGTGATGTGGCTTTAACTGAGTGGTCAGACTGACATCGATGCGGTGAGGACTGTCGAATTAAATAACCCCTGTCTTACATGTGTTATTTTATTGTTTTAAATGTAAGTTAAGTGGAGTTGGTTGAGCCATCCTTATCATTCTATTAAATCAGTATTATACATACTATGTCCTATTTCCGCCTTTTTGCACTATTTTTATACTTTTTTTTTCCGATGCTCAAAACAAACAGATTAAATCCCTGGCGTGAAATGTCATTTGAACAAGCTTTGGATGGCTTGTTTCATTCTATATCCTAAGGCTGCCATTTTGTGATGAAGGACTGCCGAATAACACTCCTTGGGTCAAATTATATTTACTCACATCACCCATTGGTTAATCTATGTAGGTGGCTCTCTGAAAGGGATTTCTTCAGATCAATTGTGGGTACTAGTTGTGTTCCAGGGTCAGAACATTTCTTGACCCTGGTAAATATTTTAAGGTGTGCAATAGGCACTCTTGCCCCACAAGCATTTTTTTAGGCGTAGCGCTTAGTTAGTTTTGTTCACTTTTTTCCGATGCGCGGTAGGTACCCTGTTGAAGATTGAGTTTGGACTTTTGAGTACTTTTTATGGTGAATGTACTTACCTTAAATCTGCTGGGAGAGAAATAGGACTTCTAAGTTTTTTGGGGGTTTTTTGCAGTTTATGCACTTTTTAGTCACTTAATATATTGCATTTATATTTGCACATTGTATGATATATGTGTATTGATTTAGCATGAGACACTTCATGCATTTATTTTAACACCGCATTAATTAGTATCAGTTTCTACTGGTGTGCCCTTGTCAGCGCTGGTGTACATATTATTATCCTCTAACAACTTGCACCACCGTGGTTTATTCTTTTTAAAGAAAAAGCACAACAAATCAAAACACTTGATTTTCCCTCTCTAATTTATCATTATATTTTCAGAAGAAAATAACATGCAATTAGAGAAGCTACATTGCTGCTATTTTAAAAGCGTATGAATCGACATGAAAATATTTATTTATAGCAATAAAATAAAATAAATCACTCTAAACACCATTAAAAGGTTTGTTTAAAAAAAGTGTCTTTTATAAAAAAAAAATACTGTACTATGAAGCAGTGCAACTTCCATTGCTTCTAGTGGATTATTTGAGTTGAATAAAGACTGTTTAGGTCCAATGTAGAAAGAGGTCTTCGAGGAATGATGGATGTTGAGTTTTTGGGATGAATCCCATGTGTAAAAATAAGCATGAGGAACTTTTAATAAAAAACAACTTATTCATTATTTACCTTATTGATTGAGAAGACATTTAAACATTTAGACATGTTACAACAGAAGACTAATAACAGGTTACATAAACAGCTTGACCATGTGCCTTCCTATGGAAATAATGGAAAAAAAAACTTTTCCAAATACAGTAATATCTGTAAGAAAACATGGAGAGGCACACATCGCTCCATAGTGTAAAATCTTCTTATTTTATTTTTTTACGATTCCTCTTTAGAATCATACTCACAAACATATTAAGATCATAATAAAATCTCAGGTAACAGAGACAGATGCAGGACCCAACAGGCAGATAATGACAATCGAGGTAAATATGCATTTCCTTGGCTCCGTTTCACCACGAGACCCATGCCTCGGACCTGTCCCCTCCCCGAGAAAACACGCCACAAAACTTCTAGGGAGGATAAAATGGTCACAGTTTTATTAAATACAAATCAACATATTAAACAAAACCGTTAACAGGGACCCCACCAGATTTCTTCGTTATGACGTACCAAGAGCTCAAGGAAAACCCTCAGCTCGTACCCACATCGTCACAAACTACCCAGGCCATATGGCAAATAATCACACCATATGGAAGGATAATAATTGCCATGCTGTCTTCCCAAGCCAGGAATAACACTGCCTCCCCCATCACTTCCAATTAAGAGGTTGAACACGTCACCACCAAGGAGCCAATACTGAACAAGTCCTCTCCACTCCCATGTCACAGTACTCCCGCCACCTGACACGTTTCATTTTTAGTATGACGTCATCAGGGGATATCCACCCTTCTAAAAGTGGTTCCTATTTCTAGGGCTTACAAACAATTAAAAAGCCATATTCTAGGGACTGTCTTCAAAATCCAACATCAAGGGTGTATCTCAAAAAGGGAATATATACATGGACATACACAATTGAACATTATTATTAGTTCCCACCTAAAGTATAAAGGTATACAGATATGTCTACATGATAAAGGCAAAGTTTGTATTATCATTTACACATATAGAGAACAACAATAAAATATCATGGAAGTCAATGCATTGTAAACTATTCAATATTAAAACAAAACATTAAAAAAACAATATTTACATCATATCAATTAGTTGACTCAATACATAATGACCAGCAGCCATCTCAGAGAACATATTGCAAAATAGCAAGAAATGCAAGAAATGTTTGTGCACATGATCAAGTGTGAATGAACATGTATATCAAATGTAGATGGATATATAAATCTCACACTAACAGACAAAGCAAATCTAGAAATATCTTATTCATTAAAACATTTGGACAACAAGAGTACTTTAAAGAATTGTACCGGTATCAAGATCTTCATTCAGTCAATCAGGTAAAAGCATCCCTATTTTCAGAATATCACCCTCTTAACCTATCCCCTTCACACCAGGACAAGGGCACCAATTAACAATATCTTTAATAATATGATGTCAATGTTCCATAAAGTGAGTTTATAAAGAATGTGTATTCCTCCCCCTACATTCAGTACTCCAGTTTACAAAACATTTTCTATTAAAAAAAAATTACCATTGGTTTGAGAAACAATACTCTTTTGGCCACCTTACATAAAACTGCAAGTCACACAGTAAAACTGCTTGATCCACACTTATAATTTCCATAATAATAATAATTTCCAATTGTTCGCTGGCTGAGCCAATTTGAAGTACACATTGTGTTTTTATGATTATTATTTCCAATGGATCTTAAAAGGCTCCAAGCCAGAAAGCTTCTTAATGTTTTTTTTTGTTTTCTTTATGATGGTTGTAGGACCATCTAATACCATTTGTCTCAAAATGGGATCCCATTTAAGGATTTTCCAGTGATTCCCAATAATGTTAGTCAAGACAGAAAAAGGGGCACCGTTTACTGCACTGTAAAAAAGTGTGTGAGTTTCAAATAAAATTCAACTATTATTCAATGATAGTTAAAAATAATAATAATAATAATTGTCAGTGAAAATAGTGAAAAACAAATGTAAATGTTACAAGCCAGTCCTCAACAGGCAGTCTGTGGAGTCTTGAGAGAGTTAGCAAAAATATAGTAACAAAACCTCAAATAATGGTAATGGTATCAATGTTGATATAACTAGCAGCATACCTATATCAACATTGATAACTATTACCATTCTTTGAGGTTTTGCTACTATTTATTTAATCTCACCTGGCCTCAGTACGGCCTTGGATATAGTGCAGGCAATCACGCGCGCGGCACCCGGACAAATTCATGTAAGTGCACCAGTTTGGCCATGCTGTGTGCTATGTGACACGTACGCTAGCACAACAACGCGGAAGGATTTTGAGCCGACAAAAAAAAAACATTTTGCACAATGGCCGCGTCATGGCAGCATCACGTGAGCATTTCCACCAATGAAGGCGAACCAGCCTGATGACGTCACAGGCATGCCTCCCTGTCACACGAAACATCAAGTTCATGGATTGTTGAGGTGACAGGCGCGCGTGCCTCCTTGAACTCTGTTGCGTGCGCACGGTACGTCCGAGGCCTAACTCATAGCCTTACTTGAAGTCCATTCAAAGTTACAATCAAAGTTCAACAAAATAGATATCCCTTGGAGATATGGTAATAGACAGTGACAGTGGTGCTGTCAGCTTGTGACAGTGACAGCTTGTTCACACTGATAGAGCTGATACCCAGAGTACTTTAGCAGTTTTTGTTAGTTCTATTGAGTCAAATACCAGTACACCATTCCAGTCTATAGGTGCAGTAAGCTTGGCAACTTTATAGAGTTGGTATGGACATCCCTTTAGGAAGTACATTCCTTACGTCTCAGCCCTAAGTTCCTGATACACACCTGCCCGACTCTTGCATTCTGCTAAAGGATGTCTTCTGTCTACACCTATTGTATTTAAACCCTCTACTGCCTAAAACCTGTCTCACTCACTGCCCCCCAAACCTCTGGAATACCCTTCCCCGCATTATCTGACTAGCACCCGAAGCATATGGATAGCTCCACTGGCTGATATTATACATCTCATATGCACCGACTATGGCCCCTTGCAGACACACTTACCATAACACCCACCTACTGTCTCTGTAAGTTCTCCCCACTTATCACTTAAATTGTAAGCACGTCGGGGCAGGGACTCCTTTTCTTATTGTTTTGTCTCAAGTGCTAATTCCCATTGTGTTATAATATTATGTGTATTGTAAAGTGCCATCAATCTGGATGGTGCTATATAAATAAAGATATACATACACACGTCACAACTCCCATTTGTGTTTATATTGAGGTTCATATTGATGTTTATAATGATATTTTATCTATATTTATGAGTTTTCACTGAGAGATATACAGTTTTATACACAAATAGATCAGTGGCGTAATAAAACATTTTTGTGTCCCCTGCAAAAATCTTTAAAGGACTATCACAGGAGAACAGGTATTTACACCTTTTTACCAGGATCATTCATTGAGCAAAACAGGTAAAGTGAAATAAATTGTAAATTTTTTCGCATGAAAAGGCATGTACACAATGGAACACAAACTACATAAGAAAAGACACACTTACTGGGTGTCAAAATTAGACTTTCCTAGTTGCAGGGACCTCTAAATAAACAGAAAAGAAGGATAGGGAGTGATCAACTTAAACCAGCGGTGTGCAAACTGGGGGGCGCGACCCCCAGGGGGGGCACGAGACTGCCGGCGGGGGGGCGCGGGGTTTACAGAGGCCCCGCGCGCTTCCTGCAGGCACTTAAATTAAGTGCCGGGGGAGCTGCAGGGCCTCTGTAAACCTTTATTTACCTAGGCTCCGGCGGCTTCCTTCCTGCGTCGCCATGGCAACGCGGCGAGGTCATGTGACGTTGCGTTGCCACGCCGGAGCGCAGGTAAGTGGGGGTTAGGGGGGGTGCGGGAGTGAGGGGACAGCCGGCAGGGGGGCGCAGGGAAAAAAGTTTGCTCCCCCCTGACTTAAACCATACTAATTAACAAATTAATTCATTCGATAATTATAAAGTGGGTGCAAACTGTGAACTGAATGTGAATCAGTGAAGTGAAGAGTACATAAATAAATGTACCCAGAAAATACACTGCCGCCACGTGACCTCTACGCGTTTCGCACGTAGTGCTTCGTCAGAACCCCTAAAGATAGCAGGGTGGAGAATACCTGGTATATGGTCCAATATTGCCTAAAGGGAATGCTAATGATTCAAGAGTGCCAAATTAATAGATTAGTACTGCTAGATGGTATTAATTTGACACTCTTGAATCATTAGCATTCCCTTTAGGCAATATTGGACCATATACCAGGTATTCTCCACCCTGCTATCTTTAGGGGTTCATCTGGGAGTAGGCAACAATTAGCTATGATTTATTCATTAGCTAGTCCTTTCCCATATCACTACTTTGACCAAATTTACTGAGCAATTTCACTGATCTCTGGTGGATTATTCCACCCATGCGGATCTATACCTTATATTCCCCACCACCTCACAAACTGTACTAATGTGTTTGAGTGGTTATATATCTGAGGGGATTTAGGTACCTTGTTTAATTTCTTTTTAATGTCGTTACACCAACACTCAGTAATATATGTTTTAAGTAATAACATTATTAAAGGTTATATTTTAAATTAGTGGTGTGCATTTAAGTGAATTTTCTTTGGGGTACATTTACTTATGTACTCTTCACTTCACTGACCTCTAAATAAGAAGCTTACCCTGACCAGGACTTGGCCAGAAATGTCCTGGAACTCAAATCGGCATGAAGTTCTAGACGCCACCGCTCCCTTCTCTCCTAAGGATTTGATTTTGCTTGACCAGGAGTTAGCTCCAAACATCCTGGAACTAAAATTGGCTTGAAATCCCAGCCTCGACCGCTTTGTTCAATTCTCAGAACCTGGCCACAAAATGTGGGACTTAGAAATATTCCTGACAGACTTTTCTGAAGCTGGTGCTCAGCTAATCGCGCAAGAGCACTTTTGAAAAGCCTACCCGTCTTCTTGCGCCAGAGATCTCAACGTTCATTGGCTTAGGGGTTTCTTATGGTATTTTGGAGTTCATTCATAAAATACTACAGCCAATCCGAGCGCGGGAACTTTCTCAACAGCCAATCAGAGCGATGCCGGTTTGGAAAGCCGGGTAAGCGGGGAATCTGAATCTGCCAAGGGACATGCGCGAGATTGTCACCTTAGTCCTTTGCTATTTAGATGCCACCCTTTGGGTCAGGCTCCTCCAAGTCTGGTGGGGCAAATGGTAGTCCGGACGACTTCCATTCATCCCAGGACGTGGGTACTTGAGCCCTTCCCTGCTACCCAAATGGCTTTCACACTCCTGGCATCCTCTGGTAGCTAAAATGTTCAGCAGACTCACTGGAACCAACTTGGTAGCCCTGGTAGCCTGTTGGATCATTGGTTCTGAAAGTCCCAGCTCATATACAGTGCACAACAGTATATACCACTTTAAACACAATGTTAATAAAAATATACTTTAATATATCCTAAGTCTCTGGGTATGGGGAATGGAATAGAAAGCTGCACTTTATTTTCTACTAGCCTTTATTCCCCACACACTATCTAATAGCCTTGGACTGGACTTTAAGAGTCCCCTCACAAGCTTATACTTAGGTTTGGAGTGCCCATGAACCCCAATACAGGTTTTGGGATACCTGGAAATTAACTGGGTATCCCCCTTAACCTAGGGACACCTCATAGTTACCAGGACACTTCACTATGCTCCATTTACCTTTCTGGGCTGTGCTGATGCAGGGGACCCTAGCGGTGAGCCGCACATGCGTTTTCAAGTGGAAATATTGCTTGGACAATGTGACTACATGTATCTGAGAACCAGGCATGATTCTCGGGTACATTTTTAGGGGAACCGATAACTCCAGACCCCAACTACCTAGGCACATTCTGACAACAATTTCTCCAGAAAAACCCCCTTGACACTCCTGCCCTAGCAATCCCTGCTCCCTGGCATCCCTGGAAAGGTAAAAACACAAAAAATACTTTATTTACGCAAAGTGCAAATGATGCATATACAGTTGCTGGGCTCAAGAGCTGACAACACTGCCGAACCCCCATATACGGGTCATGGGTAACCATTCATGGGCTTGACCTTTATTGAGAGCCTGGTTACCCCTCACCGTCACAAGTTCCCACAAGTAAAAAACGCGAAATAAATCTAGTTTCCACTGGAGCCGCCCCTCTCCTTCTCTTACACCCCCCCTTCTCCTTCCATTCACACACTTCCTCACTGTCTCAATCCCCTCTATTTATTTCCCCCTTCTCACACTTCCCCCTCTTTCTCACTCCCCCTCTCTATCAGTCTCTTACTCCTCTCTTTCTTACTCTTCCTCTCTCTCCTCCCTCTCTCTCCTCCCTCTCTCCTGGGGTTAGCAGCACTGTGGTTACACCAATGAATATTGTAATATTATTTTATTTTTACAATAATATCTGTGTTCGTTCTGCAAACAATGGTTCGAGACAATTAACATACTGTATGGCAAAAAATACAGCATGTATGTAAATAGCAGTTGTTAACATTTTATTTGTGAAAAAGCATTCTCATGTTCAGTTTCCCACACACATCTTCCGGACCCTAAATGCTATTCTGGTGAATTGCCCTAGTTTATTGTGATTCACAAATAGAGCATGAGTAATTTTTACAGCTGTATATCTAGCCATTATCTCAATTGATAACACAAGCAGGTCGTACTTTCCGAAAACAGCATTTTATATGCTGCAAAAACAACTAAAAATAATTTCATTATGGGATCATTTTATCTTTTTTATTATCGTAATGCTACAAGGAACATTCATGACTAAAACATACTTGCTATAATTTCAGGGATAACTCATGTGTGCCGGTGAATTATGCTATGAATTATTTGGGATAAAGTGGGCTCTTAGAATGGCTATTACAACGACCTTTGCAATTTGTTTTTATATTTTGCATCACGTTGTCTGGTAATCATGCCATTACTGAGTCTGCAGACATGACAACCCAGAAGCACCGAGATGTAGTTTATTGCAAGATTATAAATAAAGCTTACGAATGAATATACTTAAAACAGCCCGCAAACATAAAGGGGATTTTTTTATATCTCGCATTCACTACTTCACTACAATTGTCCTTCATCTGTCTTTTTATAAATACTGTAATTTATGTAACTGGAAAGACATTACGTACTAAGGAAGGCACACAATGAGAAAACATAGTGGTTTTATGCATGTGGCTCCCTAATTTCATTATAAATACAGCAGATAAATAAAACATCCCTCTTCTTACCTGCCCTGTCATTTAAAAACAGACTGGTTGGTGCATTTAGTTAGACTCATAATCAACACTGCACAGCACCATTAATCTTTTGGCTTGTTTGGGTGCTTGAGTTGGGTGTGTTCATTTGCTGGTGTGTGCTGTACTATGCTGCCACCTCCAGGCTCTCAGACAAACTTCCCAAATGACTTCAGTTACAAAAGGAATGATAAAAAAACACTTACAGTATGATGAACACATTCACATATCACAGGCAGATCCACACATCTGACTTTCCCCGTAATCACGCCGCAAACTGTGCTTCTACTGCAACTATGGACTATGGGTAAAGACGGGAAAATGAGAGCTTACCGTGTGTCACTGTGTGGCAGGCTTAACCCTTGTCCTCTTGAGGTCAATATTTTGATAAAGCATCAGGCTGCAAAGGGAATCAAAAAGGCTAGGTGATTGCCTCCCACTATATTTATTATTACTTAGTATTTATAACTACTCACAGCAATGTACAATAATATCACGCTGCATTGATACCCTGCTTGACTTACCCATGCCTCGAGCTGCATCTATCCATCACATTTTAATCTGGTCTTTAACTGTGCATGCAATGTCTTATTCATAACAAACAGCCAACATGATAAATATAACAATTCAACAAATCACAACTAGAGACCCAGCCAGATTGCTCCGCTAACATCCACCAAGAGTTCAAGGGATACCCTCAGTTCGTGCTTCTTCCGCCATTCGGCACCTTAGGCCGAATGTCACGGAGCCCCCTTATGAAATGTTACCACCATTCCGGCTGCATAAATGGAGAATGGTACCACCTTCCCCAAATGCCATTCGGAAGTCACCACCATTCCTGTCCCCTAAACTTAGAATGGTACCGCCTTCCACAAATGTCCACATACGAGGTCTGACACCTCCCACCAGGAGCCAATACTCCCCTCCCAACTACTCCCGTCACCAGCAAGGTGATTTAACAGACCTTACACTGGCCTTGCGGGCCGCTACAAGACTCACCGCCTTGTCCAGCGCGCCCTGCCATGCCAAAATCAGAATATCATTCCCGATATCATTCAGATAGCTGAACCTCATCTTCTTTAAACAAGCCTTTCAGTCACCCTTCCAAGTCCTCGTGCCTCATTGCAATACCCCCTAAATCCAGCACTAACGCCACCATCACATTATGGACTTTCTTCCTGGACCTATCTACTGCTGCGCCACCCTTGGCCACCGCATCCTAAGTGACACCTCTGACCACACCAACAACATGGGCCTAAATCTCACCACTAACTGTGATATACCCAGCTGCATGTTCCATATTAAATCCAACGACTAAACCAATGGCAAATTGTTTCCCCTCTCCCCTCCCTCCCCCGCTCCCCCCTGCTCCCACACAGCAAAAATTGCCGCAAAATGATATCAGGGGGAGCCCTTCCCCTCTTCCTACGCAACATCCCAGGAAGCATTTGGTCCCAAATCATGCCAACCCACAGCATCCTGGCCAAATCTGCCCTTACCCCCAACTGCCTTCCTCCTGGCCTATGCTCTGCTCAGTTTCCTGCAGAGTCCACGCACAGCCAAATGTCCAGAGGGGCCTGACCTATACAAAACACAAATAACAAACATCAACCACTAACTCTTTTAACAGTTTACACAGGGTCCAACATAACCTTTAAAACATCACATGACCACCTGTCTAACTCTTTAATAGCTGCCTCCTCTAGGGGGTGATAGTCACAAAAGAAATTAAGGGGTTACTGGTGTTTTAATGGTTGGGCATCAGCCCTTTCTTCCATGTTGGTGAGGAGGAAGAGGAGGAGGACGGCCTTCATCCTGGCAGGGGTAAGTAAAACATTTATTAATTCCAGGGGGAGAAGGGGGGGTGTACCGGGAGGGGTTAACCTCTTCATTACCTTAGCGGCTAGCCACTAAGGTAATGAAGCTACTTTAATTTCATTTTAATGACATAATATTCCGTATCTCCTGTAAATTTAAATGTCCCGGTCACATGGGCCGTGACGCGGGAGAATTAAACTTGTATAGTGTTGCTTCAATACTATGTTATTAAGATACAGTAAATACATAGCGATCGCCTGGTAGAGCTGTGCAGGGAGATGGACCAATTCCTTCTGCCCTCACTGCACAGCTCTTCCAGATTGTGACGGCCCAGTAAAATAAACACAGAGGGACATTCAGAAGCAGGGACCCCCGCTGGGTCAATTGTGATGGGAAATTCCCCCCCCCCCCCCCCGCCTGCACTTCGATGTGATCAGGCCTCACTTGGGCCGCGGTTCACCCGCTCCAAGTACACGACAGGGTGGAGATAAAGCTGACTGCATTTGTATGTCAGATCAGTACAGTATGCACACTGACTTGTCACTCTGACTCTGTCTATATATATATCTATCCCCTGATGTGTTACACTATGTATCTATTTGTTCATTTATTCCACATACTGTATAACCATCCCACGTGACCCACGGAGAAAGAATACCACTCCCATAGCAGACTGATTGAAAAAGCTGCAAGCTGATGTCGGGTTGGACTTTGCATATTATTATTTCTTCACGATTATCCTAAAGCGCCATTTAAAGTCATTTCCGGGTCACTGACTATTCTGATTTCCAAAGAAAATTTGTGGAGTTTATAGGCAGCTAATGGACTTTGTTCAGCACTTGAATTGTCACGTTATAAGTTTGTATAGTTACATTGTATCACAGCTCATTTGCATTACTTTTGTGCACACACAGACACATTAGTGTTCAATTACTGAGAAGAGCGCTTGGCACCAGGTGTGAGTTTATGGTGTAATTGTTCCCAAAGTACTGTCTTAAGAAGATATTGAAATAGGTGTGAGGAGTTATTATGGTATGTGATAATTACAGAAATATTAAGCGATGCTTTTTTCAAATAACATGTACTTCATACTTACGGAAAGTGTCATACTCCTGTAAGTTATATGCACCGTAATGCAATAGCATCAGTAATCTGTCCATATGTGGAACTTGTCTGTTGCTAAGTATTTACAGCTGTCATTCTCACACACTTTGTTACATCTATATCGTTCTCAAAGTATGTGACTAATGAACAATTTTGTGAATAACACAATCACGTATTTTTGTCTTACCTGGTGGAGACTGGCTCAGAGGGGGAGTTGGGTCTGGCACAGTACGCACGGATGGACCTATAATAAGGTGAGATGATACAAACTATTGCTTTAATGTTTACAATGCATTAGTATGTGTTTTGCGTTCACAGGTTGACATACAGTCATATAAGTACAGGCATTGAAATGTGAACTTTAATATTGTACTATGATGTGTTTAAAAGTGTTTGGTATGTTCTGTATAGTTACATGTACAGATGTAGCAAGACTTACAGTTCTCGTAGCCGCAATTTTGACTGTTCCGGTGCGGCTGCACTGTAGCTGCAGCTCTCACGGTCTGAGAACAGTAAGCTGCATAGGAGGATTAACTCGGCGGGTTCCATGCTTCTGAATGTGACCCGCAACGTTAATTCTTTTGACGCATCTGCACGGAGAGAATACACGGCCCCAGAGAAATGGAGACAAAGCTGCAGAAGTCTGCGTAATTCATCTAAAAGCCGAGTATCGGTATTCTCACTGCCATCAAGCAAAGGATTAGCGCAGTGGGGTCCCATTGGAAAGCATGGACCCCCGCAGCGTCAATCTTTCCACCCCGCAAACCTTGCTGTCCTTTTGGCCGCAGAGGAGCCACAAGGACAATAAGTCTTGCTACATACTGTATGTACTAATATTGAGATATACAGTGTATTATAGACAATTAAAATTAGTAATATACACTTACATGGATAAAAACTTTATTGATCCTGATCACGATCGTGACTTCTATGGTGAGGCAACAGTAGGGATGAAGGGGGATGATTTCCGTCTCTGCAAACAAGCCCCGCGCGCTGGGACTGTGTCTCTGGCTATGCTGCGTTTTCAGCTCCACACGGTTGTCAGCGTGATGGCCTGCGTGACGCGCATGCGCGGCGGATAAGGCCCCCAATAGTAGTCCCGAAGATGCCTGCCCGTTTTCAGTCTTAGATCGTGATTTGTGGAAAAAAGCACTTGTGTGAAGACTGGCTGTATGGGAAACAAGCCAGCAACACCCTTCGCGACGCGTTTCGAATACAAAAGTATTCTTCCTCAGGCGATATCCTATATCGATATCGCCTGAGGAAGAATACTTTTGTATTCGAAACGCGTCGCGAAGGGTGTTGCTGGCTTGTTTCCCATACAGCCAGTCTTCACACAAGTGCTTTTTTCCACAAATCACGATCTAAGACTGAAAACGGGCAGGCATCTTCGGGACTACTATTGGGGGCCTTATCCGCCGCGCATGCGCGTCACGCAGGCCATCACGCTGACAACCGTGTGGAGCTGAAAACGCAGCATAGCCAGAGACACAGTCCCAGCGCGCGGGGCTTGTTTGCAGAGACGGAAATCATCCCCCTTCATCCCTACTGTTGCCTCACCATAGAAGTCACGATCGTGATCAGGATCAATAAAGTTTTTATCCATGTAAGTGTATATTACTAATTTTAATTGTCTATAATACACTGTATATCTCAATCTTGGTGCGCTTTTGTGTTTTTCTTTTTCTTGGAACTGGGTATCGCTGTTGGAGTTCTCTGCAGAGATCCACATTGGAGGTGGGGGAAGACACCTTCAACATCAAGAGCTGCAAAAGATTAGAGAGGAACTACTATTCCAATTTCTTAAAGAGCAAGAGCGCGGACTGGACACTCTTTCTGTATGTACTAATATGTTACTGTACATTATATGTTCACAACAGTTATACTGTAGGTAGAATAAGTAAATGTTATAAGAAATATTATTTAAGTTCAATTGTTGGTTGTTACAGTACTCACATTTTGTCAGTCACTTACTGTATTTTACATGTCAATAATGTTTAAACTACGCAAATATTTAACAATAGTGTACTGTATGTGCAATTGTGACATGTGACTAAAGTTGCCACCGTTTGAAAGTATTTGATATGAACATGATCCGAAGATGCTTAAATCCTGAGACTACATGTGACATACATGAGTTGCTTACCTATTAGAGACTGCCTAAGATGCCCAGGACCCCATGAATTTGGACGGAAGGATGGACCCAAAAGAAGGTTACATACATTTTATTCATGTAAGGTTCACAATACAATGGTATGTGTTATGATGTCAAATGTTTACATATACAGTAAATTTATATAAGCATATGTATGTTTTTCCTCATATGTGCTTACCTGGTTCTTCATCTGACATTGGTCGGCCAGTGTCTCTCAGGTTAGTTATGCCTACAATTAATTTGGGGTGCATTACTGCAATCAGAGCAGTGTCATAGGGGGAGTAGAATAGATTCAGTGCTGGCCCTCCACCTTTTCCTCCAGTATGCCTATGTTCCACTGCCATTTTCTCCTTCAATTTCCTTTTGATGTCTGTGTATCTCTTCTTGCAATTAGTCACAGTACATGGCACTGTGCCAACTCTGTTCACAGCATCAGTAATGTTTTGTCATTTTGCATTTGTAATGGCCATGGAACTATTGCTTGCAACCTACCCAAAGTGAAGTTTAGCAGGCTACTATTTTATTGATCAATACAATATTTTCCTGATTGGAAATGTAAGGCTACGTAGCCACTGCTTATCAGCTACTTTTCTGCCCTGTGCAGGTTGGGGAACCTGTAATGTTAGCTCCCCTGAGCCTTGCTGCTGTGCCCTGTCTCCCTCACAGCTCCTCCTGCAGCCCTCTGACCTGTCCCTCTCTCCACTCCTCCCCCATCCCCTACCCTGGCCTCTTGCTACACTCACCTCTGTACCAGCCCTTCTAGTCTGCTCCCCAACACTCCTCCGCTCACCATGACTCCTCACACTGCCTCCACTTCTCACTCCTCCACCGCCCATCATCACTCCTTGCACTCCTGTGCTCATCAGTCCTCCTCCCATCCCTCCTCTCACTCCCTGCACTCCTCACTCCTCCTCTGCCCACCATCACTCCTTGCACTCCTGTGCTCCCCAGTCCTCCTCCCTTCCCTCCTCACTGCCTGCACTCCTCCTCTGCCCACCATCACTCCTTGCACTCCTGTGCTCCCCAGTCCTCCTCCCATCCCTCCTCTCCCTGCACTCCTCCTCTGCCCACCATCACTCCTTGCACTCCTGCGCTCCTCAGTCCTCCTCCGCCTACCATCCCTCCTTACTCCCTGCACTCCTCTGCCCACCATCACTCATTGCACTCCTGTGCTCCCCAGTCCTCCTCCCATCCCTCCTCTCCCTGCACTCCTCCTCTGCCCACCATCACTCCTTGCACTCCTGTGCTCCCCAGTCCTCCTCCCTTCCCTCCTCACTCCCTGCACTCCTCACTCCTCCTCTGCCCACCATTACTCCTTGCACTCCTGTGCTCCCCAGTCCTCCTCCCTTCCCTCCTCACTCCCTGCACTCCTCCTCTGCCCACCATCACTCCTTGCACTCCTGTGCTCCCCAGTCCTCCTCCCTTCCCTCCTCACTCCCTGCACTCCTCCTCTGCCCACCATCACTCCTTGCACTCCTGTGCTCCTCAGTCCTCCTCCGCCTACCATCACTCCTCTCACTTCCTGCACTCCTCACTCCTCCTCCGCCCACCATCACTCCTTGCACTCCTGTGCTCCCTAGTCCCCCTCCCATCCTTCCTCTCACTCCCTGCACTCCTCCTCTGCCCACCATCACTCCCGGCACTCCTGCGTTTCTCACTCGGCCTCCCACTCCCAGCACTCCCATCCATCTTTCACTCTCACCACACAGTACAGAACACAAGCACATAACAAATATGAACATACAGACAAAAGACAAACAAGTTCAACATGACAGAAAAATATGCACACACTCAAGCACACAAGCACACAAGCACACAAGCACCCACACAGACAAACAACAAATATAACAGTACAACTCAATCAGATATCAGTATAAATCAATCAATCCTGCAACGCCCGGCAGCCAATTTGTTCTCTCTAACCTCCCAACAGCAATGGCAATGTGTATGAGGAGATAAAGGCTTAATCTAGTGCGCTGCCTAGGAAATTATCGCGATTTTCGCCTCCATTTAAGAAACATTTTGCGAGGTCAGTACCATTTTGACGGCAACGCGATCGTTATGTAAAGAAATTAGTAAAGTTTTATTGCCACATCGCGTGTTTCTAACGCGCGTCTTAAATATTTTAATGAAACACGAAAATTATGGGGCCTACAGTAAGTGTTTTGGGGAGGTTATAAGAGGAGATAGAGGAGGAGATATTCACAGCAATATTGCTGTCTCTTACAAGTGCACTTTTCATTTATGCTTGCATCAAATTAGTCCGCAAGCTCTGAGGTGCTGCTATTAACCTCTGCTCCTAAAAAATTTTTTATCTCCTCATAGCAGGGAGATCCTCCTCCAGATCAGTTTGGTTTTACAAATACTGGTGATAATTCACAATAGATCCTACTGCATTAAGTTTACAAGCTAAAAATAAATATCAAGCCAATTCCCTATGGGAGATGAGGCAAGTGACATCTTGTTTGTCTTTCCTCTGGGAGAGGAGGATACAAAGCAGTATGATAAAGTCAAAGATGCCTTCAATGAGCATTTTGTGGGAATGTACAGTGTGATTTATGGACATGCCAGTTTTAACATGAGACAACAACTAGGTGAGAGTGTGGAAACATTCATCACGACAGCACACACATTGAACACTGCAGTTTGGCACTCTCTGGGGACAGAAACAGGTTTGCAGTTGGTGTTAGGGCTACTAAACTGTCTGAGAGCCTTGAGCAGGCTTCAGAACTGACTTTAGCCAGACCAACACAACACGGACTACATAACACTGGATGTGGCTTCATTCTGGCAAGTCAAAGAAGGTCTTCCTCTTATAGGTGACCTTTTCTTAAAATTGGAAAGGTTGGCGATTCCAGTCGACTTGAGACAAGAAATATTAGATAAACTCAATGAAGGACACCATGGCATAACTAAATGTAGAGCCCAGGCACAACAAGCAGCTTTTCATCAAAGCTCTTAAATACTGTGCATGTTTGCAAGATATGGAGTTCCAGAATTTGTAGGTTCTGACAATTTTAGTGCTGCATCCTTTCAGGCTTTTGCTAAGGACTTTGATTATGCAAATATCACTTGCAGTCCAGGGTACCCACAATATAAAGTGGCGTTACTTCTTGTTTTTTGGGGGGGGACAAGGTGGGAAGCAAGGGGTCTCAGGGGCGTAACCACAATAATTTCAGTTCCGGTGACACCCTGCTTCCTGAGCCACATATACGTAAGGGGGCTGTCGGTAGCAGCTCTGGCTGGGCACAGAAAATGTCTGTTTGAAGGTCCCGCGGAGCCAATAGAAAGCCGCAACATTTCTGCAGACTAGTTTAGAAGTCAGATTCATAAAAAGCTCAGTATATTTTGACCCCCCACATTTTTTTTATAAGTGAAACTTCTTTTCTGGCACCTAGAGTTTTGTTAGGAAAAATTCCTTGTGTTGTAACAAAATTTCACGATGGAAGCGACTTCACTGCTGGCAGAAGAGGCCATTAGTGATGTCAGGCGTCGGGGGGGGAAGACACTGACTGACACACACTGACACACACACTGACACACACACAATGACTGATACATACACAGAGACACACACACACTGACTGACACTCACATACACACACTGACTGACCCACACACACACACACACACACTGACTGATCCTCACACACGCTGACTGATACTCACACACTGACACACACACTGACACTGAAACACTGACACACACACACTGACTGACCCACACACAAGGAATTCACAGTTACTATAAATATAGACGTGCAAATTGCTAAAACGCGTTCTAAGTCAAACTTCTTTGTGTTTTGACTTTTAATTAAGAACATCACCATCACAAATACAATTTCTGTGACAAAACAGTGACAAAAGACAAAGAAGTTTCACTTAAAATGTGCGTGCTCGGCACACACACACTTTTGTAAAATATTATGTAAGACATGTTTATTTGCTTCCATGGTACAAATATAGCCATGTTTGTTTACAATAATATACATACAATGATGAACAGATCATGTGTTTCCGAAACATCTCTTCCTCTGTAGTGAGGAAACTAACAATAATGTGAACAAATGTTACATAGTTGGAAGTCTATAGCCTGTGTTTCTAGTATGATGGAGTTAGAGGTTCAGTCCAGGCTTTCAGACTGTCCTTACATATCAAAGCACTTTGCAGCCTCCTTTGATTGCTGGAAAATAGACTCCCCTCTTCCTTTAAATGAGTCTATAAATAACTCCGCTTTACACATACTGTGAGGTAGGAAAAGCCAATGTTTTCTAACTCAATAATCTCAATTAACTGTCACGGGAGTAGCATCCTTTTAAGCAAATAAAAATACAGGATTGCCATTTCAGCAGAATTTGCAAAAGTATTTAAGCAAGTGGAAATGAGCATGTGCAAATCTGTGTACTGTACATCACTATGTTGGCATTAGTAGCTACAAATGGGTCCTTTAACCACTTTGCTGCCAAAGGGGCCAGCAACACATTTCTGATCCCACTGCCAGTGAATGGGTTTCTACTTGCAAAAAAATGTTCCCTGTCTGAATCTCCTGACTATGGCCACAATCTTTATTTCGTTACTTATGTAGCCCTGCCCCCCACCACCCCTTGGGCTCCCAGTAGTCACCTTACCTCCGCAGCGGCGGCGAGTGCTGGGGGAGGCATGCGATAGTTGGAGGGGCGAGCACATCGCCAAAGGCTCCCGGCGGGCTCTGGTAAAGGACGTCGCCATCTTTAGGGTGCGTGTGCATGCGTGGTATGCTTGCACATGCGCAGTATGGCCAAAGTAACGGTGGCCATTAGAAGGGAGCTCACGCATGCGCAGAAGGTAGCGCAAGCGGTGGCCAGGCAGGGAAAGACTCCGAAGAACTACAACTTCCATGATGCCTAGGGGCATTGCACCAGGTGACTCACAGCAGCTAATTGGGCATCCGGGATGTCCTGCAAGGAGATAGATACATTTGGCACGCTGGAGAAGCCACGTTAGTTGGGAGCTGGACACCGAAGGGGTAGGGTGTGAGTGTGCAGGTGCCTACGGCATCTGCACTAGGCCAGAGACCCCTGATAGGCCCCAGCTAGGCCCAACTCCCCTCAGTTTATGGCTGCTACAGGGACAGGCCCATAGATAGGGATACTGCCCCTGTAGCTTGTAGTGAGGGACACATCAGCATCCTGGCCCTTGGTGGTCTTGGACCAGACCACCGCACGGAAGAGACTATCCTTGAGGTGGACATCCCACGCGGGGATCACCCCAACGGAGGCGGAAGCTCCGGACTCGCGGATCATCATTGGGTCCTTGTGCCCCACCGCAGGACGCAGCACGCCCAGGTGCGGACGCACCCGGCAGGTACCCCACACACAAGTTCACCAACACACACTATAGTGGCAGTGCTGACCACATATAAGGGTGAGGGGTTATATCCTTGTAGACACCAGGGTGGTTGGGTGCCTGAGGGCCCCGTCGGGTACTGTGGGGACTGTAAATAGGAGTGTGGGATACTTGGCGGGTGGTTACGGCCGTGCGAGGTCTGACGGGTAGGCTGTAACCAGTAGTCATACTCTCGTCCTGCAGTAAAGCTGTAATTTATGTTTTACCCAGTGTGTGTGGTTATTGTATAAGTGTATATACTGTATATAGGTCCTGTAATGGGTAATTCCACACAATAGAATCCGTTACAGGTGGAGACGCTGAAGAACACCGTACCAGTATACACCCCAGGCTCCCTGCAGCGGAGGCTCAGACCTCCTGTGAGCCACAGGTATTGTACCACACACATCCTTCAAGGGGGTGGGGAAAAGTGTGTTACACTTAGATACACACCGTTTCAAAATGCAGCCATAAATAAAAGCTTTGCAAGAGGTAATCACATTGTAAGTAGTTGTTATTTATATGATTTCAGTATAAATATATAAGTATTTCTCCACACATCTGTGACTTGTACCTTGAATTTTTGTTGTATCCTTCTCATATATAAAAATTATATATAGACGGTTCTATAATAATGTTGATGAATTGTTTTAGGGTGTTGGGCCGTTGGGTTTATAGTTTCAGACAACATTCATTTAGCATCTCAAAAGAAAACACTTTACAGTGCATTACATTTCTCAACATTCTTTATAAGGTTGAGAGTGCAAGGGATACAAGGTCTTAGGCCCTGATCCACTACCAAAGGCATGCTAAAGCTTAGCATCCTTTTGTGGATCTGGGCCTTACAGTCCTTCCACTATTTACAGTACAAGCATATGGGCTTCATACATTGACAGACAGTCAAAGAAAAGTTAGCACTCGATCCCTTTCATCAGGAAGGAAAAGGTGGAATCCATATGTCAGAACATCCCCTCTGTTTCTTCCTCCCATCCTACATAGTTTCATAACTCTCCTCCTGCATTCCTTGACTCTTTTCCACTGTCTCAGAGGAGGATGTGTCACTGCTGATCTCCTCTTCTCCCTCTACCACTTGCCCTCTTGACCCTATTCCCTCCCATCTCCTAAAACCTCTTGCTCCTGCTATAATCCCTACGCTCACACACATTTTTAACTCCTCCCTGTACTCTGGTACCTTTCCCTCCTCCTTCAAACATGCAACAGTTACTGCACCGACACACTTTATTCGAGCAAATACCCATTATGTACCTGGCAGATACCTGGAATGCGCCGCTCCTCACCTCTGACAAGCCCCGTTGCGTTTGCCTTCCCAGCCTGGGTTCATGCCTGGCTGACGGGCGGCTGATCTGTTAAATGATAATGATTAGGATTTAATAGGCTGCAATGCTTCGCGTGTCTACCAGATGGCATAAATTCATGAATTGTAATGCAGTATATATATATATATACTGTGCAGTATTGCAGCCAGCGGGAATAAAATGCTTCAATCCCTGCCTGGAAAATACCTCAATGCACTCAGGCAGAAAACAGTCACAAACCTCAATACACCCGGGTATACCCGAATTCGTGGGACTAGCCGAGCTCGAATAAAGTGTGTCGCCAGTGTATACCATTACTCAAAAACAGCAAGCTTGACCCTACCTGTCTTTCTAACTATCAAACTGTCTCCCTCCTGCCTTTTGCCTCTAAACTCCTTGAACATCTTGTATTCTCTCGCTTGCTCCATTTTCTCAACATCTATTCTCTCATAGACGCTCTATAATCTGACTTCCGCACTGCTCACTCAACTGAAACAGCCCTCACTAAAATAACTAATGACCTCAATGCTGCCAAAGAAAGAGGTCATTACACTCTGCTCATACTGTATTACTCAACCTCTCTGCAGCATTTGATACCGTGGATCATCCTCTTCTCCCACATATATCCAACAAGCTCTGAGAAACATCAAACATTACCACATTATATATATAGTGTCAAAAGGAGTGCTAGTTGGCGTGGCTAAATGTATACAACAAAAAACAAACAAAGATGCCCAACACTACTTAAAGTGAAACTGACCTGCCAACTTGGAAAGTGGGGAGGAGCGAGCTTAAACCTTAACTATGCACATCTGGTCTCAGCTGTTTTTGGGAGGTTAGTACACCCTCCCCCCCCCCCCCCCCAATGTTTAAGCTCTTCCCTCCCCACTTTCCAAGTTGGCAGGTCAGTTTCATTTTGCTGGGTGTAACAGGGGACTTATCCCTGTTCACAAATGTGCCTCTAATCCAGCAGTGTGGTGGTTAACTGCTGGTAGCAAATTAACTAACACCACCTGCCTGATTAGAGGTGATAGAAAAAGCCTGCCTTTGAGACAGGAAGTGACTCCTTAGCTCTGACTTAGAGCTGACCTTTGGAGACAGCACATGTCTTGAGCTCTGCCCAGCATAGCTGATTGCAAGACACCAAATAAGACTTCTAAACCTGGATGCTGATATTTTCTGTGCACGCACGGGTGCGTTTCCAGGAGAGCAGAGAAGCTTACTCTACAGCAGCTAACAGATAAGACTTTCAATATTAAGAGACTGCTTATATCTGCTTATTTCATGCTATATGTTTTGGGGCTGCGAGAAATGCTTGACTAAGGGAGATGTGAATTAATTGCATAGTGTTTCACTAGAAATACTCCCAAGTGAATAGAAACTTTGTGTCCCCCCCCCCCCCCCCTCCTTGTTTGGATGTTTTCCTGATGAAAAGGAAAAGGCACAATAAAGCCTATTATAATTTCACCTTATAAAAGCCTCCTAATTGTGTACCTCTGTGAACGTTCCGTCTACATTTGGTGTCAGAAGTGGGATAAGAGGTGTCTTTGAAGTTAAAAAGGACCAGATATTTTTATGTGAATTTTTTTTGTTATGCTTTTTGCTACAAACAGTCTGAGGAAAAAACAAAAAAAAACCTCATGCAGCAGAGATCAGAGTTAAGGGGATACACACCACTGAAACCACACTGCACTGAAACTTACAAAACCACAGATGGACTCTTTGCCCCAACCCCTAGAGGAGAGAGACTGCTGAAGTAGCTAAACCTTATTTTGCCTATCACAAAGTGTAATATGGTCATTGAAATAGGGGTTTTGCCTTTCAGCCATAGTCGGGGTTCAATAAGTGAGTCAGCCCTTAAAAAGGGATAGGTGTTTGTTGTTTTCAAAAGTTTCGCTGAAGCAGTGAATACAGATGGTGACCCACGAGTGCTACTAATTTTGCAAATAAAGGTTGCCACACGGCATAGGGCTACCAGCTGTGAATGGAGTACATGCAGAAAAGTGTGAAAATTGATACAAAACTGTGCTGAAGCAGGGGAATTTTTAGCAAACAAATGCTGAGTGTTGAGTCACCCTGCCGGGAATGAAAGAAATAGTCCACTGCAAAGAATGTTTTTTTTTCTGCAAGTAAAAAAGTCTGCCTATATATATATATATATATTGGGAGCAAACCCCAAAGTGTAAAGTGTGAATGCCATAATACCCAAAGATGAGACTGAAAATTACTGAACTCAGGCAGAAAACCAAATTCTGTTGCTGAAGCGGAGAGATTACACCTAGCAAGTATAAATGGTGTAAAGCAAATAGACTTTTTTTCCCTAGCAACTGCACATCTTGTATACCTGATAAGAGAAAATGCATACACAGTACTGCTGATATTGAAAAAAAAAAAAGAATTACCCAAGAAAGAAAAAGTCTGTGAGAGCTATGACCTCTACAAGCAAAATATACCCATCTGTAGGACTACCACAATTAGGGGTTCTAGCAAATAGTGGCAACAGCTGCAATAGCGCCTCCTGAGGTCAGGAAGAAAATTACACCTGTTAGCCTAAAAATGGAGGACACTGTAATGAACCCTACCCCACGGAAGAGTGGCCCTTCCAGTCCAATAAAGAGGAAGACATCTCTTATGGGGAACCCGAACCGAGTCACACCCACAAAACACCCCAAGAATGGTGGGGGTGCCTGAGCTCGGCACGAACAGAAAAGACCGCTCCCTTTGATGATGAATATGATCAACAGGAGACAGAGCGGGAGCAGCAGATCACCCAATATTTCTGTCAGCTAAAGCAACTGCAAGAAAAGCCTGGCGTATATAATGAAGCTGCTAAAATTTCAAATGAAGATGGAGACCCCAATATCCCTGAAGGGACGGTGTCATCCAAATCAAAAAGGCGGAAAAAGAAAAAGAAAAGCAGTTCTTCACTTACCGTGGAAGGAACAGACACGTCCGCAGATCCTGTGGAGGAAAAGGGGGACCGAGTTGCCCTGCAGCCTAGAGAAAATGGAGAATTCGTCCCGCGGGTAACCGAATATCCAGAGGGCCCAAGGCAGGAATCGTGTACCCCAAAGAAGTGTCTGTCCGTTGCCAACAGTAAGGAACCCTCGGCCAACCATCCAGGGAAGTGGAGTCGGAGCCAGTGAGTGACGATCCCTTGACCAGCCCTGAAGATGCACTGCAAGCTGCCAGGCATGACTGTGATCTGCTCTGTGAAGAATTGGAAAGGGAGAGAGAAAATAATGCTGAGCTACAGAAGACTGTGCTCGCAATTTACTCTGCGGTCAAGACCGAATTGGAGGATCTCAAGACTGAGCTAGATACTGCAAAGGCTACTATTTCTGCCATTGATGAAAAGCAGAGCCAATCTGATAAAATGGTGGCTACTCTAAAGCGGAAGTATGAGGAGGCATTAAAGAAGATGACAGTCTTCCAGAAAGAGGTTCACACTCTTTGTATATAGTTGAATGCCTCACAACAGGAGGTCAACAATGTCCGGACAGAGGTGGATGTATCTCAGAAAGAGGTTCAGACACTCCGCAGAGCACTTGATGCCTCACATCATGAGACCAACAGCTGCCGCACAGACCTGGAAGTTTCCAGAACGGAACTACACAGTCTCACTGAGGAGTTGGACATTGCTAAAGAAACTATTGGTAATCTTGATACAGATCTCAAAGTCTCTCAGAAGGAGGTTCAGACCCTCAACCTAGAGAAGGAAGTCTCACGCCAGGAGAGTGTCATTCTCAAAGCAGATTTGCGTAAATGGAAGGAGGACTGCAAAGAAGCCCTGAAGAATGCAGAGACTGAAAAAAGAGAAAATTCAAGATTAAAAAGAGAAAACTTAAAACTGAAAGAAAATTTTCAGTTGACAGAAGAAGTCAAGGAAAAGTTTGAAGCAGAGCACCGACTGCAGAACCAACTGCAAGGTCTGCATACACACCTCCAGTATGCTGAGGAGAAGCAGCAAACGCTACAGGAAGAAAAACTGCAGGCTACTAAAGAGGTACAAGCGCTGCAGGAACGTCTGAATACCCAGTACGTCCCCACAGAGCAGTATGAGAAGCTAAAGGCCACGCTGCATGTCTTCAGAGCATCATTGGAAGCGGAGATTCGATACCAGGTGACTCTGTATGAGAGGGAGCGTGAGAAGGCTCAGAAACTGGAGCAAGAGCTGGAGAGACAGAGACTGTTCCATTCCCTTGAGTCAGTACACCAAGGAGAAAACAGACGCAGCGGCAACCTTGACGACAAAAATCACAGAGCTCCAGAATATGAAGGAGACTCTGATACAGACTCAGAGGGAGCAAAGTGCGCAAATAGATTCCCTGAGAAGAGACTTGCAAGACGCACTCAAACAGGTTGAGACTCTGCAGGCCAGTAACTTACAGATTCCTCCAATACGGAAAAAGGTATTGGCTCTGCCCAAGCACCAGTATCCCACAGTAACTAATGCCCGTGAGGACAAGGGTACAGTGAGAGTTGGTGACTCCACACAACTTCAAAACAAAATTACGAAGTTTGAGCCACCTAAGAAAGCACTAGCCAAACCTACAGCTGCCCAACAGGCAACAAACAGAGGTAGGAGTGCAGAATCAAAGCCAGAAGAATCCTTAGCTGAGGAAGCTGAAAAAATAGGACGTTCTCTGGAAAAGGAGGTGGAGGTGCAACTCAGTCCCAAAGAAGCTGAACTGGTGACTCCGTGGTGTGGAGAAACTGCAGAAAGACCGCTTCAAGAGCAGAAAATTCTAAGGGCTAGTCCTAACTGCTCTACAACTGTTGCCATACACTTTGTCTACAAAAAGAGGAGTGCCCGACGCAACAGAAATCTCATGACCGCGCACGCGATAAAAAGACTTTATGTGGAAAAAGTCCTCCTCGAGCGACTGAGGAGTGCTGATCTCAAGCACCTTCGGGAGGAGACAAAAATAAACTGGAGAAAGGGCTCCAATCCCAGCGGGACAGAGGGTTCTCTTCCTCCATCCACTCTCATTCAAATCACAGAAAGATCTCGAATGAGAGTGGAAGGATGGGCTTTGGCTGTGGTAAGCCCGAGCTTCCCACAAACAGGGGAGGTATGTAACAGGGGACTTATCCCTGTTCACAAATGTGCCTCTAATCCAGCAGTGTGGTGGTTAACTGCTGGTAGCAAATTAACTAACACCACCTGCCTGATTAGAGGTGGTAGAAAAAGCCTGCCTTTGAGACAGGAAGTGACTCCTTAGCTCTGACTGAGAGCTGACCTGTGGAGACAGCACATGTCTTGAGCTCTGCCCAGCATAGCTGATTGCAAGACACCAAATAAGACTTCTAAACCTGGATGCTGATATTTTCTGTGCACGCACGGGTGCGTTTCCAGGAGAGCAGAGAAGCTTACTCTACAGCAACTAACAGATAAGACTTTCAATATTAAGAGACTGCTTATATCTGCTTATTTCATGCTATATGTTTTGGAGCTGTGAGAAATGCTTGACTAAGGGAGATGTGAATTAATTGCATAGTGTTTCACTAGAAATACTCCCAAGTGAATAGAAGCTTTGTTCCCCCCCCCCCCCCCCCCCTTGTTTGGATGTTTTCCTGATGAAAAGGAAAAGGCACAATAAAGCCTTATTATAATTTCACCTTATAAAAGCCTCCTAATCGTGTACCTCTGTGAACGTTTCGTCTACACTGGGTTACGACAGGTCCAATGCTGATCATTCTTCCTGTAATAATACAGGTAAATAAGAATTTTAACTCCGGAAGTGTTAGGACCTGCTAACGATCATGCCTTGAAGTTGGCTAGCAGGCTTAAGATGCTTTGGCCAAAGGGTTGAACTAAATTACCCTTTTTCAAGAAAATATATAGGTATTGCACTTGTATTTTTGTCACATTGGAAGTAGCTTTGGGCATCTTTGTTTGTTTATTGTTGTATACATTTAGCCATGCCCACTAGCACTCCTTTTGACATACACACATATATATATATAAGCTGTTTTTGGGTGGTTAGTGGCCACTCCCCCACGGTTTAAGCTCGTCCCTCCCCACTTTCCAAGTTGGCAGGTCAGTTTCATTTTGCTGGGTTACGACAGATCCAATGCTGCTCAGTCTTCCTGTAATTATACAGGTAAATAAGAATTTTAACTCACGGAGTGTTAGGACCCGCTAACGGTCATGCCTTGAAGTTGGCTAGCAGGCTTAAGACGCTTTGGCCAAATGGTTGACCTTAATTACCCTTTTTCAAGAGAATATATAGGTATTGCACTGTGTATTTTTGTCAGATTGGAAGTAGCTTTGGCCATCCTCTTCTCCTTCACATTCGCCATACTCTTGGTATTCGTAACAAAGCTCTATCCTGGATCACTAAAATAACTAATGACCTCCATGCTGCCAAAGACAGAGGTCATTACACTCTGCTCATACTACTTGACCTCTCTGTAGCATTTGACACCATGGACCACCCTCTTCTCCTTCACATTCTCCATACTCTTGGTATTCGTAACAAAGCTCCATCCTGGATCTCCTCCTACCTCTCCCATCATACTTTCAGTGTCTCTTCTGCTAACACCTCCTCCTCTATCGATCTCTCCATGGGGGTACCCCATGGCTCTGTCCTGGTACCTCTTCTCTTTTCTTTGTACACACTTTCTCTAGGTGACCAAATCACATCAATTGGGTTTAAATATCACCTCCATGCTGACGACACACAAATTTACCTTTCAACCCCTGACCTTACACCTGCTGTACAGAACAAAGTTTCAGAATGTCTCTCTGCGATATCATTCTGGATAGTCCTCCGCCGACTTAATCTTAACATGGCAAAAACAGAGCTCCTCATACTTCCTCACAAACCTGGCCCTACTGCCTCCTTCCACATTACTGTTGGAAGTACGATCATTCACCCAGTAGCCCAAGCACGCTGCCTAGGGGTCACATTCAACTCCTCTCTCACATTCTCCTCAAACATTCAAAACATTTCTAAAACCTGTCGCTTTTTTCTCCGCATTACAAAGATACTGTACTGACTCAGGCCCTCATTCTCTCCCGTCTCGATTACTGAAACCTCCTGCTGTCCGGCCTTCCTGCCTCTCACCTGTCACCCCTACAATCTATCCTAAACGCTGCTGCCAGAATCACTCTACTCTTTCCTAAATCTGTCTCACCGTCCCCCCTGCTGAAATCACTCTCCTTCGCTTCCTATCAAATCCCGCATCTCGCAATCAATTCTCCTCACATTTAAAGCTTTTTAAGCACTTTTAAAACTTTTAAAGCACCCTGCAGACGCACTTACCAGAATGCCCTCCTATTGTCTCTGTACATTCTTCCTACCTACCAATTAGATTGTAAGCTCTTCGGAGTAGGGACTCCTATTTCTAAATGTTACTTTATGTCTGAAGCACTTATTCTCATGATCTGTTATTTGTATTTATATGATTGTCATGTCTATTACTACTATGAAGCGCTATGTACATTAATAGCGCTATATAAATAAAGACATATATACATACATCAGATAAGTGTTATAAAAAGGCAGTGTATGGGCTTGAAACATTGCTTGCTTTGTGGTATGTTCCTTTTCGGAATAAAGGTAACTTTTTTGCATCACCAAAGCCATGTGTGCTGTTTGATATAAATCTGGGTTAAATTACTAAAATGTGAGTGACACTCTGCTCATGGGATTGAGTGCTGCCTTTTCTTTGACTGTCTCTATATACTGTTTAGTGTGGCCACGCACTATAGGGTTAAGCACCTCTCCGGTTGAAGATATTTTGACTCCATGCTGTGGTATCTTGGGACTGTTCCTTCATTGCTTCATACAGGAAGAGTAACAAATGGACATTCAAGTGAGGCCAAAATCATTTGTTTCATGTTCCTTCATTGCGTTTTGTACCCATTTTAATCCATGTATGTCAGTGAGTGATTTGGGAATTTACTTTTTAGGTGTTAGGAGAAGACTTGCTCTGTAGAGTATTAAAATCATGTGTATCAAAGTGTGTATGAGTAAGTGGTGCAGTTTCCTTGGCTGGCATTCTCAACTGTCCTTTTTCCTTGTGTCTATATCACCTACATAACTTCTTAAGGCTGCGCTTATAGTGCCGGCGATGCGACGTTGCAGCAAAACAAATGTATTGCCGCTGCGTGCGCTTATAGTAGGAGCGACGCAAAGGGGAGACGGCTTGGTCGTGATCGCTGGAAGTCAAGTCAATTAGATTTTTCCAGCGACCACAGTGTGACGTCCCCGCTGGCGATGGCACTATAAGCGCAACCTTAGTTTCACTCCTACACACAACACCAAAACACAATTGTGGGTGAAAATGGCCACTGCCTTTTATTAATCATTTTATACATAAATGAAGAGGATCTTGCCAGCATTATACTGTATCTGCAGAGCTCCACCTAACTAGTACACCAGCCACCAGCTGTACCTGCTCAGTGGGCCAATCTAAATTCCATAGCCAATATTCCATGAGCGTCACCACCATGCCCCTATGTTCACAAATCTAGAATCTCTCAACCATTCCTTACTAGGTTGGATTCTATCCTCTTGTCCCAACAGAATCAAATCCTCTGGTATCCTACATGACATTTTCAGTGACCACGCGTAAGCAAAATAAAACCCAAGGGAAGCCCTAAAGTTCTACTTACTAGAACATTTAGACATTTTAACCCTGGACAATTTCTGGCTGATCTTACCAACTGCCCTTGATACAGAATCAACTTAATACCTGACCCCAATGCTGCACTCGATTACTGTATTTCCAATCAGAGTTCTTAAAAGTCTGTGGTACCCATACTCAGCTACGCAGAATAAGAGTAAGGCGGGCCCATCTGACCTTGGGCTACATCTGACCTTATTGCCCTTTACCATTTTAGGGATGCCTTGTGGAAAAGATACTAAGTAACTGGCACTGCTAAGGATCTTAATAAATACAGATGCCATTTAAATAAATGCACAAGGCAAACAAGACTAGCAAAAGCCCAATATTACTCTGATAACCGTTACAAAAATACATAAAACCCAGCAAACTTTAATGATATATTCCAGGCTTCTATCCATCAATAACCATCTACTATCCAAAAGGATGATACTACTCTGAAAAATCCCACTGACATTGCAAACAATTTAATTGAATATTTTGTGGCGTGTGCTACTTCCCTACTGTCAGAGCTCAACCCTAACTACTATTGTGAAGCTTAATCTTATCATCATCATTTATTTTTTAAGTAAAAACACGCCTCCACTTAAGGGAGCACAGCAATACTTTACAGTTAGTTTAAGAACAAACTAAAATTATACACAATTAATTTTGTTCGACCGGAAAAGTCAAAAGGAAGAAACAAGTTTTACACCATGTCCAAAACAGTGGTAATGCTGATATACTGTACATATTAACTGTGCTCCTTCCTTTATGACGTATGCTGCTGGTAAAAGGATTGGCCTTACATATATGTCATGTTGATATACCCCTTATTTCTGGTGGCAGCGAGTTCCAAACCTCTGAAGCTGTGAGAAACGCCATAGCTCCACCCCATCCCAACAGTGCTTATAATATTTAATTTGTCCCAGTATCTGAAAAGATTACACAGGCACTCCTAATATTAGAACTAAACAGCCAATATGGACATGACCTACTGCAATCAATGTTCCTACGACTCAGTGCCCCATACATTGCTATACCGTTGGCCTCCATAATCAAATCTATTTTGTCTTCAGGCCTTATCTCAAAGACCTAGAAAACTGCCAGACTTGTGTCAATCTTCAAAAGCTGGGACAAAAACAATGACCAATCTACAGACCAATCTCTCTTCTTCCAATACTTACTAAAGTCGTGGAAAAATTTGTCCACTCCCAATTAAGTGATAACTATACCAAGACAAATTTCCTTAGCCAGCTCCAATCTGGTTTTTGCCCTAACCAAACCATGGTAACTACCCTCTTAAAAGTTAAAAGTGGAATGGAACAACTTACTGGAGCGATATTCCTAGATTTTGCAAAGGCTTTTGATACTGTTGATCATGCTATCTTGCTAAACAAACTTCAGTGCTCTGGAATTGGGAAGCATGCTTTAAACTAGTGTGACCATGGCTGGTCCAGGTTATATTTTCTGACCCCTGTCACGTAAATCCTAGTAGCTACAGGCATGGCAGGCTATCCTGTGAGGTTTACCCCCCCCCCCCTCATGCAGCCTCTCTGAGTGAGAGGGGTGGAGGTTAACTGGGTCTGTGTGCAGCCAATCGGTGCAGACCTTGTGCCCTCCCCCTCTATAATTTAGGATGCAACCTCTCCTAGTACAGTCAGTTGGAGTTGAGTCTGAGTCCCTTCCAGCTGGGAGTGAGAAGTGCTCTCAGCCCCTTAGGGGGTTGAGCTGAATAAGATCTACCAGACTGCAAGGCCTCAATTGAAAGAAGGCCAGGCACCATCCAGAGGCCTGGGATCCCATGCTGACAAATGTATTCGCTGTAATACCACCTGCAATGGTTGACTCTCCTGGACCCTCACAGGTATTAAGCACCATGACACCTGTAGCTTTAGCAAGATCTCCGGGGGGATAGCAGTGCTACACTAGTTTCATTCCTACCTATTAGGTAGATCCCAATATGTCTCTGGCTCTTACTCCAATCCCGTAGATGTCACCTTTGAGGTCTCACCAAGTCTCTGTTCTGGGGCCCCTACTCTAGCTTGTAAGGGAGCTTCAATGCATATATATGCGGATGTCACAATCTCATATGCACACAGCCCTAACCTCTCTGACCTTGGACACATACTTTAATTTGTTTTTTGAAAGTTATGTAGCGCACTTTCCCCCACCCTATGGAAGATATGGCGGCTACGGTGTGTGTGGTGCGTTACCTGTGGCTCACAGGAGGCCTGAACCTCCGTCGCTGGGAGCCTGGGGTATACCCGATTCATCTGGTGACAGTGCCTCCATCTGCAAGGGATCCCAACGGGGTGGGATAAGCCCCTTACAGGAACAATACCAATAATACACACACTCAAGTATATACAAACAACCTTTACTGAAGACAATAATATCGGTACCCTGTACCACACAGTAAATAGACGCCAACCTGATACCACCAGTGAGTGTCCCCAAAGTACATTGGGTGCTAGGCACCAACACCCTGATATCCCTTTTCCCCAAAGTCAAGTGTTGGAGATAGCACTATCCCGTGACGTGTTGGTGCCCTTAGTTGGGTACCTGCCCGGGAGCTCCAGCACCTGGGTGATGCAGATTAACACAGAGGATCCGTCTGATCCTTCGTGGTCATCCATGATGGCGTCCGCCTCTGCTTGGGGTTAATTTCGGCGTGGATAATTTCATCGTGCAGTCTCTCACAGGGAGGTAGTCTGGTCCCAGACCACAGGCCGCAATCACTGTGCGGCATCTTCCCTGTGTTCCTGACACTAGACAGTAATTGGGGAAGCGTCCCTATCTAAGGGGCCTTCCCTGAAGCAACCACAAACTATGGTGAATCGGGTTCTAGCAGGGGCCTAAAGGGGGTCTCTGGCCTAGTGCAGGGGCCTACTGACTCCCTGCACCTACACCCTAACCCTCTGGTGTCCCAGCTCCAACTGGCTAGCATGGTGCAAGCGTGCCAAATGTATCTTCTTCTGTCAGGGGAAGGCTGCAGCCCTATTGGTTGTTGTAGCTCACATGTTCGGCTGCCCCTATGCATCATAGGGCTTGTAGTTCCCTAGCGGACCTGTCTGTGCAATGGCCGCCGCAATACTGTAGCACTGCGCATGCGCACCTCTGTAATGGCCGCTGCACTGGCTTCTGCGCATAGGCAATCTTAACAACATGGTGGCGCCCTTCCAAGTGAGCCGCCGGCGACTCGGTCACCTCTCCATACCCCCTCCTTGCTCCAGCAGTCTCCCAACCGTGCCGCCATCTTCCCGACCGCAGCAGAGGTAAGCGGAGCCTACGGGAGCACAACGGGAGCCCAGAGGGGGACATGGGCTATACTTATTTTAAATATTAAAACATTGCCATTAATCCTGCATTACGTACTGTAGTATACAAAGTTAGTACTGTAGCATGCTTGCAATAGGTTCCCCATTCCGCAAAATCTTTACACTGCCACTTACAGTACTATCTAACCACTTGCTACCTAAACATAAATCCATTATGTTAAGGGCGGGAGGGTGTTACCACCTGCTCAGACACATGAATACGAAAACATTTCACATCCTCATATCTCACTTCCCCTTTGTGCTCCACCACTCCCCAGCAGCTTTGTCTGCTTTTAACCCCATGCTTTCCACTTCTCCAGCCACATCTGATCTATAATTTCCCCCCGTAATCATTATCTTTTTTTGCCTGGCTACAGGTCACTGAGACCCAGTCATGTCGCCCTTCTGCTTAAGGCTCCGGAACGTCCTTCCTTTTTATTGGTTCTGTTTACAACATTTGACTCAAATGGTTAGCCAGGGAAGTTGGTGAATTTATTTGATGGTTTTAAAAGAAGAAAAATGACCCACGCTGACATACTGTATGTGTAAGTCTCCTTCTTTCTATTGATCCTGTCTAAGGCTGCGGCCACGCTAGCACTGAGCCTGCTGACCACACGGTGCTTGCCAAGTTTCGTTTTGGCAATTGAAATTGTCCCGCCCCCGCGGTGCGCGGGCTCACACGCTCACCACGCTTGGTGTTTAGATAAACAAAAAAAGAGATTTTGACGCGCGCTCAGCATGCCTGCAAGCTCACACGCTCACCACGCTTGGTGTTTAGATAAACAAAAAAAGAGATTTTGACGCTCGCTCAGCATGCCTGCAACATTGCTTCCCTTTTGCCCTGATACATATGCCCCTACATATTTAGCTTAATGTTTGAGCTCCCTCGTAAAAAACCCTGTATCAACGCAACAAAATGAAGTATAGCAGATAAACAGGATGTGAGTCAGTCACATTGCGGTCATCTAAACCTAACTGATCCCTCTACCGAGTCTACCAGCACACAAATCCTCTGACGCTTTCCCCTGACAACCTCTTCCAGTTCCCAAATCGTCCTTCTAAGCACGATCAAGGATTTTGTGAGCGTGTGACTCATTGCGCGTATTTGTTATATTGATAGACTTGTTATTAATGTATACCCAGCATATTGTACATTAAGCTGTTATGGTCTTCCATACTTTTGTAAATTACCCTATTGTATCCTAATTACTGCACTATTGTGAGATCCAGGCATTTATTGGGAGCAAAGGGAATAGCTACTAATAGCTAGAATTAGAGAAGTATTTAAGCATAGAAAAGAAGCAGACGGCCTGGCAGGTTTTTTTTAATGTTTATGTTTTCTTTTTGTTTGTTTTTTTGTTTTTTTTGCATACAAAAGGTACAAAGCCTTTATTTTCTTCTAAACTCCTGGGAATTAACATATGAGAAGATTAAAAAAGTAAAGATGCACCTCTTCTGGTTCGCGTGTGAGGAGACTGTAATGTCATTTCACAATACAAGCTGAGCAAGTCTTGGGAATAGAAAAAAAACGTGACTGACTCACTTTTATAACATGAATAAACTACAGTAGGCAAGGTCAGCGTGCAGGTACTGCCAGGGTTACAATTAATACTAGGGAAGTATGGGGACCAGATGGTGCAGATTACCAGAAAAAAGCAGCCTGACCCTTCTGCTAGCATGCTTCTACTCTTCTTAAATGTATTATTATTTTTATAGCCATCAAGCATACAGCCTGCACATACTTTTCATAGCAGAATCCAAGAATTGACATATTGAAGTTAGAAAGGGGATAAAAGCACAGAATCATCTGTTCATGTATTTTTGTAAAAAGGTAACATAGTACTTATATTATACAAGCAGAATATTTTCATATTAGGCTTAAAATGCTATATGCTGCTTTTAGGGTTGCCAGGTGGCTTGTCCAAAAATACTAGACACAATGGTGAAAGGTGCGACGCGCGCAAGAATCGTTGGTGGGGAAGAATGTTATTTATAAATTACCTGACCGTTACGTAATTTTTTCTAAATTTCACTCCCAAGTATTCACCAATTTGCACCAATTTATATTCTATTTCGTAAAAAATCTGGGAAGGGGTCTTGGGAGGGAGCGTCTTTCCGAAGATTGTTTTAGGAAATAGAATATGAAATAGTGCAAATTGATGCCTGCTTGGAGTGAAATTTAGAACAAATGACGTAATGGTCAGATCATTTATAAATAACTGACCTGCAGTCATACTGTACATGGCGAGCAATACTGATCTTACTGCTCCTCCCACAAATTCCAAGATTGTTGCACCCCTCCTCATCCTCTCTCTCCCCCCCTGCCTTCTCACCCTCCTACCCCCCTTGTCCTCTCACCCCCTCCCTTCATCCTCTCATCCCCCCAATCCCCCATCCTCTCTCACCCCCTCCCTTCATCCTCTGTTACCGCCATCCCTTCATCCTCTCACCCCTCCCTGTCATTATCTGTACAGTAGCTTTCAAATTTAGACTTCAAAATCCAGCTTTAAATTGAATATTAAATCATGCCATTGAATAAGTAACTTGCTCTGCCTTCTTGGGGATGATCTGTTAGTAACAAGGGTGCTGCAGAGATTGCAATGCTGCTGTGATGAGAGCTGAGTTATGGAGCCTTTCTGAGAATTTACAATGGTGGTTATTTTTAATAGATCTTGAAAATGGGAAGACTGTTAGTATAGTAAAAGAAAAGTATGGGTGAGTGAGCAATTAAACAAAGTTGCCAGTACTGTATGCACTATCTGTCAACACACACACACACACACGCGCGCACACGCACGCACACACACACTTAGACATACAAACACACAGAAATACACGCACACACACACACTGAGATACACACACACTCACACACTCAAACACACACACACTGAGGCACACACAAGGACACAGGACACAGACAAAGACAGACACACACACTGAGATACACACATACACTCACACACCGAGATACACACACACACTGAGACACACTCACACACACATACACACAAACACATAGACAGACACACACATACACAGACAGGACACTGAGACAGACACACACTGGCAGGACACTGAGACACACACACACAGCCTCACCTCTCTGCTGCATGCTTTTCCTCCGCTCTTTGGCCCCACCCCCAGGCTCCTGCCACCTCCTGATTGGCTGAATTACACAGCAGCAACCAATCAGAAGCTGCCCAGCCCCCTAGTAGCAGCAGCCCTGCTCTATCCTATGTTCAGTATTATCTCTCATATTTTACGGGAAAGGGGAACCTAATACCAGCCTGTCCGGTCCAATACCAGACACCTGGCAACCCTAGCTGCTTTATATAATGCACACAGCTTTTGTTTATGTGAAGCAATAAACTAATACAATGTGTAGGGAATTTTAACATGGCTAATATTGTTCTTCCCCAAGCAGCCCTGAAACATACAGTTAAACAGCGCTCACTGACTCACTTTTATAACATGAATAAACTACAGTGGGCAGGGTCGGCGTGCAGGTACTGCCAGGGTTACAATTAATACTAGGGAAGTACGGGGACCAGATGGTGCAGATTACCAGAAAAAAGCAGACTGACCCTTCTGCTAGCATGCTTCTACTCTTCTTAAATGTGTAGTTATTTTTATAGCCATCAAGCATACAGCCTGCACATACTTTTCATAGCAGAATCCAAGAATTGACATATTGAAGTTAGAAAGGGAAAAAACACAGAATCATCTGTTCATGTATTTTTGTAACAGGGTAACTGTGACGGTGAGGGAGAACCCAGGTCAATAATAGAGGTATTATGCCCGGCTGGGTGCCCCTGAGCCATATTGGGGATTGTGAAGTGTCAGCTCTGCAACTCAGTTATGGGATGTGCACTGTATTTTAATGTAGCCATGTGTAAAATTGGTGTACAGATCTCTCTCATACTGAGCAGTAACTCCTGTTAAAAGGGCAGGGTTGCCAGTAGTCATCATGGAGGTTTGCCCTCAACCCCTGTGATGTGTAAGATAGTAGCAAAGGAAGTGACAGCATGCACTGTTAGTTACACAGAGGCGGGTCTTACTGGAACCTATATATTACATCTGACTTCCTAAAGTTAGTGGTTCAGAGTCAGAGTTGGAGTTCAAGGTGTTCATCCTAAGTGTCTGCAGCAGTTCAAGTCTGTCTGTCAGAGTGGCAAAGGGACAATCTGATTACACACTGTGTCCAGGGCTCTGGCACAGCTGGTGGTCTCCATTAGGGGAGAGGTGGAAAGACAACTTGATTAAAGAGTCAGGAGGAACCTTCGGAATGGAGTGCCACTACAAGATGTGCAGCTAAGTGTCGGCCGCTATGATGGGCAGTCTACCACACGACATGCTAATAAAGATGCCCATGAAAAGACCCTTCTTGCCTGTGAGTGGAGTTACTCAGGGAGAAGGTGCACCCAGGAGTTCCCTTTCAGAAACTCCTCCCTGCTATCGTGGGGATCTGGATGAGATGGAGGAGCTGTACCAAACGTGAGTAGGACTCAGCACACTACCTCAGACGCCTGTCATGGTGAAATCCCCATTACCAACAAACGGGAGACTCAGGAGTCCTGTGAGCCAGCAGGTGCACCACACTACACTGACATGTAACGGGGCAGTTTCTCACATAGGGGTAGGATCAGAAGGGCCCTGAGGAAACACCGTTACAATTGGAGGCACTGCTGAGAGACCTATCATCAGGACAAGCTTTTGCTAGGCACACTGGGAAACAGGAGAATGTATGCTGCCAGGAAGTGCTGTGAAAGGGACGGGAGCCTAGGGGTAGTCAGGAGTGTGACGGTCCGCTCGCAAAGTACACCCTAAGGCCTTGAATGGAGTAAAGTGGGTCTGGAGACAGGACTATAGCTGTTCTAGTCACTTTGAGGCAGCTAGTCGTAGGATGCCTGAGGGGATAGCCTGGTTAACATGGGTCAGGAATTCCTGAGAGGGTCTGCGCTAGGTGTAGCCAACAGTAGGTTGACGCCCCAAGTACTGCATGGGAGAAGCCAGAGTACTCTAGCCAGTAACCAGATCACTTACCACAGAGCACATACTGGAGGAAAGCAGATACAGCATGCAGAGAAAGAGTGAGCCTAGCCTCAGGTAGTGCATACATGAGTAAGACACACATGAGATACATGTAGAGGTGCACTGGCATTCTTTATTGCATCGAAATGGTGGCTGCCCAACAAAGAGGAGCACCATGTGCGATTGCAATAACCAAGTAAAGATGGCGACCGCAAGTGATAGTGTTCCGCGCGGTGCGGAGAGTCCAAGATGGCGGCTCGCGCCTGATGGAGAGAGCGCACGTGGAGTGTGTACCACGGAGGTACCACATACAGAAGGGACTTTTGCTAGTCTACTATGGAGTGGCGCTAAAGCAGTGTCTGCGCCGTTTTTGTCCTGCCTAGGAGCCCGGGTGTCACCCTGGAGGAAAGTGTTGAGGACATTGCTATTGTGTGTAACAATGATGGAGTGTCTGATTGCCAGATGGTGATTACCAAACAAGTAACCCCTGCTGCTAATGTGAATGGCCATGTAATCCAAGATGGCGGTTCCCGCTTGCCTGGGAGGCCGCGTGGGCCGTGTGCTGACAATTTTGCAAACCATGAAGTTGCAAGAAGTTGACCGGGAGAGGCGCGAAAGAAAGAACCCCACCCTGATGGGGAAGTGGCGCGAAAGCTGTGGCCGTGCCCTCCTGGACTGTGACAGGCTCAGAGCCATTTCTGGGTCACCAAGTGAATCTGTGGGACCCTCCTCTAATCTCTACCAGGGGGAGGAGTCCTTGTATCTGCCAATGGTGAACGGAGCTGACTGAGGGAGGAGCAATAGATGTGCTTCCTGCCCCTCAGTTGCGAGGAGCTGGTGAACAGGAGAGACTGCTGTGCCAAGTGTCTCCCTTAACCTGTGTGACTAAGAGTGCAATGGACATTGCTGTACACCCCTACCTATTGCCAGGAGGCTTCCTGGTAGTGAAGGCGGGTGACAAAGAGACTTTGCGGTGCCTGTGCATGCAATGCAGGTTACCCGGCGGAGAAGCCAGCACCACTGCAAGATGCCCCCAGTGTGGCATACACTATCTGTGGGCTGTGGAGTCGTTTGTGCCTGGGCACGCCACGGAGGCGGGAGGAGAGACAGCCAAGCTGACAGCTGGAGCCTCGCCCAAAGTGAAAACAGAAACGGCTGATCCCGGAGAATGGGGATCCCTACTGATGATAGCACCGGGAAGGAGTGAAACTGGGGCCTGCAACCACAGCGAGAACCCGGAACCTCGCTGTTGGTCCCCTGCGGAGGTACCCCTACCAGCGTCGGAGTCTGCCTCGTCGGATGAAGAGCAAGCAAGTCCGATATCGGTGGTGATGCGCCTACCGGCGGGCCACTACAGCAGTGCTGAAAAAGAGCCAGCATTTACCTGTGATGTGGAGGAGCCGAGTCTCGAGAGTTCTCGATTACCTGCGCTGATGCGACCGGAGTGGATGAGTCCCACGGCCGTGACGACATCCATTGTGAAAGGAGAAGAGGACCTCATCGCAAGCCAGTGGAGTGGTGAGACACCCTCTTACCTCCCACAGGCTCTGATGGAGGCGACGGAGAAGGAAGACCCAGCCAAGGCCCAAGCAGAGCTGCGGAGCGAACCATCACATCCGGCGCTGGACGTCGAACTGAAGGAAGAAGTTCCGGTGGGGGACCCCACCCAAGATGGCACCTTGTCCCGCGAGATCAATGACGTCACTTCCGGCGGACACAGCGGAGCCGGCTGGAAGCAACCAGCATCATCGCGACCGCCGTGCTGCACCATGTTGTCCGGAAACGAGATGGGCAAGTGTCGGCAGGCCATGAGGAATCCGGGGAACCAGGAGAAGGGTGAGCCTGACCTGCCCAACGCTGGCACCGGCCGGCGTATTGCCAAACTACAGAACGTGGTACCGCATCGCCAGCACCCTTCCCCCTTTGCCCTGCCCCCGGCCATTGCTCAAACCCCTGCCCCTGTCACCTCGTCATCCGGGTCCCTATCTAGCCAAGGGTGGTCTGGGGAGTACATCTGAGGAACGGACTGGGTCAGCTCTGGACTGGGGGGAATGTTTTACCTCTGATGAGGGATCGGGGAGGGAAATTATTCCGTCTGGGATGTCTTCAAAAATGAGTTCTACCGATTTTAATACTAATGTGAGGGGTAGGCCTAAACGTATTGGGTCAGGTTCTAGATCTACGGGAACATCAGGTGTTTCTTCTGGGGGAGAGCCGGAGGAAAGTGAAATAGCTGTTTCAGTGAGGGAGCAGGCTGTAGAGCAGGAAACCAGATGGTGGGCTCCCATGTTTGAGGGGTATGAGGCTTGGCTGGATCGTACTCGATTCATATTGATAAGAGGAGAAGTAGTTGACCACTGGTGGGATACTCGAATATTCCGAGGAGGAACGCCTGGAAGAGTTAAGGAGGCGGTGGTACGAAATTCAAAGGGGCCTAGTTACTCCACGGGGGTCCTCTATTTTATATGATGTGATTGCTCCTGAAGAGCCATTGTCATGCGTACTGCCAGGCAGGGCAGGCAATAAAAAGTTAATTCGTATCAGCAGGGCTGAGAGGGCCATAGTTGCACGCTACAAACGGTCCCATGGTCTAGAATACCCATATGTACCAGAACCTCTTATGCAGGAGATAGACGACAATAGGGATGCATGGTTGAGGGAGACTATAGAGGACTACATCAAGTCTAAGGGCCTCATGCAGTAAGCGACGATTATGTGAAATCGGCAAGCTTATCGATTAGTCATGTTATTGGCGTTTTTCCCTCTCCGTATGCAGTAAGTGCCGAATACATTCAAAATCAAGCCGAAAACAAATCCGCCCACTCTCACGATGATGAGCCGATCACACACAGGTGTATCGGCGTGCGTGGCGGGGTGCTGTTAGGTTGCACAATCACAAATCTTGCTGAATCAGGCGAAACAAGCATGTTTTTGATTGCGCGCCATATTTAAAGGCAACGTGTACTGCTAATCATTCTCTGTGTTGTTGGGAGTGAGAGAGAGAGAGAGACGCACAGAGCTGGACGATTGAAGATTTGCATATTGACTGAGAGACTTGTTGTGTATTGGGAGAGCTTTGTCCTTTGTTGTTTTGTTTACATCTTTGTCTTGTTTTATATGTGGAAGTGGGTCGTGTGATTGCCTGTACATTTCTTGTCTGTTTTTTGTGAGTGCTGGAAGTATGCCCGCAAAGCGTGGGAAGAGTGATGCTGGTGGGAGTGGGAGTGCTACTCGTGCGAGTACGCGTCGGAGTGAACGTTCTGTTCAGGGGAGTGATGTTGCTGGTGCACCGAGTGGTGTTGCTGGGAGTGGGAGTGCTGGTGCTGGGAGTGGGAGTGCTGTTGTTGGGAGTGGGAGTGCTGGTGCTGCGAGTGGTGTTGCTGGGAGTGGGAGTGCTGTTGTTGGGAGTGGGAGTGCTGTTGTTGGGAGTGGGAGTGCTGTTGCTGTGAGTGGGAGTGCTGGTGCTGGGAGTGCTGGTGCTAGGAGTGTGAGTGCTGGTGCTAGGAGTGTGAGTGCTGGTGCTAGGAGTGTGAGTGCTGGTGCTAGGAGTGGGAGTGCTGGTGCTGGGAGTGCTGCTGGTGGCGCAGTTGCTGATGGGGTGTCTGGTGGTGGCGTGCTTGCTGGTGGCCAGCTTTTGGAGGCTCTTCCATTGGAAGAAGGAGAGTCCAGTCAGCACCAGCCAAGCTCTGACCCTAAACCTGCTCGGAAGAAACGTGTGGAGAAGCCACGTAATCCTCGCTTCAATGACCAGGAAAATAGGGCTCTTGTCACTGGCATTCTGGAGCACTATGACAGTCTCTATGGACATTTAGTAGGTAAGTGTACCTTTACATTTATTATTCAAATACATGTGATCCTAGGTCATCTGAGTTTTGTTCATATGCAAATATGGGTACACAATATCTTTCTATGTTCATTAGTGTGGAAACACAGCTTTTTATCATGCCTTACAAGGACAAATAAACACAGGCGGTCAATTTGCCAGAACTGTATACAATATGAATGCAACCTTGCTTACATGTATAGGTTTAGTAGTGAATGCTCATGTGCTTCACATATTACACATAAAACAGCATGTTTGCTATCTCTTGGAACAGCTAGCAGTGTAGGAAACTGGTGCTTATATTATTATTAATTTACCTCATATCTTTTATATGTTTTTCAAGGGCGGACAAGTGCAGCAAGCAAAAAAGAAATGTGGGACACAATAGTCATTGGTGTCAATGCCTGTGGGAATAGTGTCAGGGACAAGTATCATTGTCGGAAAAGATTTGATGATATTAGGTCCAAATTGAAAAAGAAAATACAAGACCAACGCGTGCATGCTACTGGCACTGGAGGTGGGCCCACACCACAACGTCTCATATTGACTCCATTGGAGGAGCTGCTTCGGCCAAAATTACTTACCGTCGTCGTGGAAGGCTTGGCTGGTGACCGTGACATTGGAATTTATCCGTCACAATTTCCAGCAGGTGATAAATATTACTGTACTAGGCGTGTCGTTGCTTACAGTTATTTTGCATATTTACACTGCTTTTTATACTGTCTTCACAATATAAGCATACCTGCATCTATATATGTATATGTCTGATTCTGTATATATATATATCTCAAAATAGACATATATGTAGTAGTCCTACTAAAAGCAGTAACTAATATAGCACGTGCCATTGCGTGCTCATTTACATGTGAATTCCCAAAATGCATAGCTGCAGTGGAAGCAATTGATGGTGGGCGAAGATGGGGAACAACAGGGTAGTACACATGTGTAACACATGTTCATGAGAAATTATTAGTAGCTACAGGTACAGAACAGAAATATGTATCATATTATTGTGTATTTTATTGATTTTACTCCGACAAACATGACATTACTGCCTATTTTAAGCATGCATCAAAGAAATTGCATGTAACGGCCTACAAACATCACTGGCACTAACACATCTATAGTTGCTTATGAAAAGGTCCATTTTTGCTTTATGTCATATACAGACAGCATAATGAGGCACACGTATCATATGTTATGTCATTGTTTTCATAACTTAAACACTGCAGATGACTACTTAGCTCATCTACCATTGTGTTAAAGCAGCTGCAATTAATATCTCATCACAGCATACACTTCAACAGAGGGGGTGGGGTTCAGCACACACACTAATTACAGCCTCATTTCACGGTCAACTTAGTTCACACCATTTTCACCTGTTTCAAGTAATTGAAAGGTGTGGCTGATTAGGCTTTTTGGGGAAGGGAATACCTTTCTTACAACCTGAATAGCACAACTGAAGTTAATCACACTCATTTGAAAGCTTAACTCTAGCTACTAAATGCCCCAACAACTCATTACTTATCAAAGCGTACGTCACACATTAGTTCACTCATATCTATAGTTGAACTACTATCAAAGACACATTATCACACACTGCATGTGTTGTCTTGTTGAGTCACAGCCACATTCAGGTGTGCCACATCTTCGATTAATGTACCACACATATCCTCTACCAAAAACAACACTTTTTGCAATATGACCACCTTCATGATAACCATTGTGAATGGTCATCTCATGATAGTTATGTACATTATGATACTGATATCACTACACAACATATGATTTTTATGTACTAATTTAATCTATTTATCCTCACGCATTACTGCAGAAACATAGTATGTTGTATGTTAGGGAACTCAAAACTTCTAAGTACACAGGCATGTACAGTGTTATTACAACTATTTATGTTCACTTTCACACACATTTTCGGTTAAGGAACTGATGTTGTTAGTTAATCATAAATACAGAACATACAATAAGTGTTTGTTCAATATTTACACATGTAAATGTAAAACTTATGTTATTGTTATATATAGTTGCCCCTGGAGGACATGTGTCACCTGAGATGGAACAAGTGTCTTCACCTGGGTCAGCCAGCTCAACACAACTAGAAGGTGAGTGTATCATTTGCTGGCCATATAATATGTGCTCTTCTATATGTTATGTTGTCATGTTCATTATTTGTTTTGCACATCTTCTTTAAATAGGATTACTTAGTGTCAGTGCAAATTAAGTGTAAGGCAACATGTATTGTGTTAGTGATGTGAACTATCATGTAGGACTTCGGAGTTTAGAGCAACTTTTCATTCATTCATATTTCATACTGAGTCCAAACATTATTCGTAAGTCAAGGTAGTTTTTAATGTGAGGTTATAAAACGTATGCTAACATGTTAGGTGTTACTTAGGACACAGTACAATTACATAGTAACACAGCATACATTAACATGCCATTTAATAATGTGTACATTTCTTTTTAGAACATCATGGTGATGAGGATGATGAGTATGATGAGGATGACGCCGCAGAAGAGACTGAAATACAATCATGTGACCATGAAGAGGTGCCAATAGAAACTGTTGTACCGCCAAATCGTCCATCAACTTCCACATACGATGCAATTGTAGCTTCAGAGGGAAAAATAGTGGACGCAGAAAATCGTCGCCATTCAGACATGATGACAGTGCTGGAAAGGATGATTGGACTGCAGGAAGAAACAGTATCACAATTGGCACATCTCCACAGAGTCTTCATTGAAGTGCCTAAACAGTTGCAAAAAATCCACACCTCATTCGAAGCATTAGTTGTTCAGCAAACACAAGCTAATTACTGGAGAATGACTAATGTACCACAATTCAACACCTCACAGCCAGGATCTGTTCATGCAGGTCAGTTTTCACCACATTCATCTGATATTCATTCACCAGGCCAAAATGTTACCGGTCAAGTAGCAGACATTGCTGTGCAGGTTCCTGACGACATCCTACCGCTGCCATCTGTACAAATTCAGCAGCTGACACCTACAAAGGAGGCCACAAAAAGAAAACACAAGCAGTTACTACTGACCAGTTTTTGGTCAAAAACAAAAAAAGACTCACATGAAACAGACCGACCATCACTTGTGCAGTGTCTACCAACTTGCTCACATGTGTCAGTGGGCACAAGCTCTGTCGGTGAGTCACTTGCCATAAGCCCTGTCCGTGAACAGTCAGTACCCACAAGCCCTGTAGGTGAGTCACTGCCCAAAAGCCCTGTAGGTGAATCGCTGCCCAAAAGCCCTGTAGGTGAATCGCTGCCCAAAAGCCCTGTAGGTGAATCACTGCCCAAAAGCCCTGTAGGTGAGTCACTGGCCACAAGCCCTGTAGGTGAGTCACTGGCCACAAGCCCTGTAGGTGAGTCACTGGCCACAAGCCCTGCCCGTGAAGTGCCAGAGGCCACTCAAAGTGGCTCTGTTGTGCCTAAAGTTGGTGGCAAAAGAAAAAGGAAAATTCAAGAGACAACAAGCAGGCCTGTTACTCGCTCGCAAAAGGAACAAAAAAAATAAATGTTATAATTCAGAAAATATGTCTTTGGCCTTGTTTTGTTGACTTCAGATTATCTAATTACTATTGTATGTATGCTGAAGACTGTGTTGTTTCCAAACTTTCAACTATGTTCTTGTACACGTGAAGTTTTGGAAATGTTAACACTCATAATTAATTGTGTTATAAATATTTATGTTTTAATCGTCTGTTCAGTAATGGTCCACCAGGAGCCAGTTGCTAAGTTTAGAGAAGCTGCCATTGACTTTGCAGCAAAACATTGCATTTGGGTGTGTTAATTGATGTAAGAATTGCATATGCATATTAGTCACATGCAATTATAAAAACACCTAAGTAAGTGCAAACATCTTTCTTGTACGTGTACAGCAGGATTATGTGTAAATTATTACTTACCTTTGCCTTGCTTGGCCATTGTAATTTTGTCCTTTAATCATTTGTGTGTTCGTTTCAATAACATCTCAGAATGTATAATAATATATATACACACACACTGTGTGTGTGTGTGTGTGTGTGTGTGTGTGTGTGTGTGTGTGTGTGTGTGTGTGTATATATATGTGTATATATATGTGTGTATATATATAGTACTATATAGTACTATATAAACTGGTATACATGTATTTTACAAACTAATACACTTCATGCTTCCTTGTGAAAACACTATTTTAATAATACAGGCCTAATGTTTGAGAAATATCCTAAGTATGAGACTCTAACAGTATTGTGCTTAAACAAATGTTTATTACTTAATTCAATCATGTTTCTCACCATTTAAATAGGTTTCATACAAGGTATACTTAATGCCATCAATGTTGTGTGTACTCCTGCAATATTAAAAAAAATAAAATATAATATATAAATATATATATATTTTTATAAGAGAGATATATTTATATATATATATATATATACACACGTATTTAAACTCATGCAGACAGGGAGTTAACCAGACTTTCACATACACACAGAAATGTAAGCGGGGAAAAAACATTTCTTTTTGCAGGTGTGTGTTTTTACTGATATGCCTGGCTAAGAAATATTTTCACACAGTGGTCTTTGTTAGTTTTCAAAAAAACACTATGTGAACGCATTCAAAGTCTAGGGATGTTTTTCACAAACGAGATAAAAGAAGGAGAAATGTTTCTCCCACAGTCCCATATCACGAACCACAACTGTTAACCCAATTAGACAAACAAATCCAATTGGCGTTTGAAATAAGGAGTCAAAGTAGTTAGTTTTGTTGACCTTGACAAGGAAAAACAGGAGTTTGTTAGCCATTCAGCACATTCATTTTGATGAGCAAATAACACAGACCTGCACACAGCTTTTGTGCTACTCAGACATGGCTGATGAATTCGTTAACAATATTAATCCCCTTTTAGGGTATAAGTACATGATCTGTGAAGCCATCTTGAACAGTCGCGGACAGAAAGCAAGCACACGCCAAATCGATGATTTCATTCGAGCAAAATATCCTTATTACCAAGACCGTAAGCATGCACGGAATTTTAATTCCTCAATAAGATTCACTTTATCAAGTAATGACTTTTTTGAACGTGACCAGGATAAGCTACAACACACCTATGGTTTCTGGAAGATTGCCCCGGAAAAACAATTTCTCCTGAAAGACGGCACTTATATTGTCGTGAAAGGCATATTTATTCCTAATGGCAATAGCAATGTATCCGCTACTACTGATCCGTTTGAATCGATACGTGCTGCAATATCTGCAGCCTCCATTCCTGAAACCCACATTGTACAAGAACAAAAGTACTATGATTATGTACCAAGCCTTTCAGCTGAAAATGCATTGGAATGGGAACCCGAAGAAATGAACCTACCTCCCGACCAATTATTTGAAGAAAGCAGTGGCGATTCCTATGAGCGCATCCTGGAGGAGATATGTGTCATACTGGATTCAGCGGTTGGGTTAAGCGTGGATGAAAATGCCTTGCATTTCTGGAGCGACCAGTTGCAGCCAGGCGAAGAGTTAATTCTAGAAGAATGGTAAATATAACAATCGTTATGCGTTGACTCTGCGTTTAAATTTTTTTTTTTTTTGTAACCACCATTTTCACTTTCAATGCGTGGATACAGCGTAACATTGCAGACTGCATAACATGTAGCGATCACAAACAAATTGTTTCCTAATACAATATAGTAGAACCTGAAAGAGTAGTACACATTGCTGACGGAATAAATATACGTACTTTCCTATCCCTTTAAACATTTTAGCAACATTTTTCCATTACTCTAACACATACCTGTTTTGTTATCATGCAACATCTACAACATTGAAAACCGGGTCCACCACGTATGACGTGGGACCCTTGTCATGGGCCAAGGCGTCCTTAAAAAGGATTACTGATGTAAGTCCCGCCCCCAAGCGACGTGCGCGCCTCAAAGCCTATTGGCTGTCATGTTTTGTTATAGTAACGGTAACTGCAGTGTGTGATGTGTGCGGCTCAGTGTTTGTAGGCGTACCCTGGGCGTTAGCCGAATGTTAATTGAGTGGGAGGAGTGTTAGCGTGCGTTTCACGCTGGCTTAACATGACGTCACACGTATTGCATTTGCGCATTGTGTTATCGGCCGTGCTTTCTGTTCAAACACGTCTGTTTAAAAAGAATACAGATGTACTCGTTTAGAACGAATGTAGTTTCGTCTTCATTGTATTTGAAATAAAGATGTTATGTTTACTGGTATTTTCAACATGTATTGAACGCACAACGTACGCTTTGTTTTGCGCATGCGCTAACAGTTAGTGGAGCCAAGCGTGAAGTGCGTGCGCACACAAAGATGTGCGCGCACATCTTTCAGTATACAGGCAACGTTCACTTCTTATACATAGTTATGCCTGCTACAAATTTAAAGAAACATTACATACTGATGAACAGTTTTACTTCTAACATATAAGTGACTGACGTGTGTATCTACACAATCATATAGAGCTGCGTAACGCGTTGTCACGGATGCATATCTAGTAAGGTGCCATCTTTGACCATCATGTGTTTGCTGTATTTCAGAGATGTCGGGGAAGATACAATCGGATCAATGTATGATTTCAGAAGAGTCTACCTTTATATGAGATGATTGTGAGGAGGAGCCACCGACTACTATACTACATATGGAACTAATTTTATATTGCTTGCAGCGCTTATTAACAAACAATTAAAAATGTGATACCCTTATGCCTATATTGCATAAGCACTTAATTAACATAATGATGTTGCAAAAGAGTGCCTCATGAATTTTTATTGAGTGTTCTTTAATGACTACTAACATTTTATGACATGGTGTGTTTTATATATAACAACCATTCCCACTCTGCTAACACATTTGTGTATTCTAATATGTAATGGAACGTATGACTGTCGAAACTATGTAACAATAATAATAATAATATGAGCATGTTCATGTATAGGGCTGCTAGTTGTACGCAGCGATTTACAGACACATGTTTCAGCCTGAGGTCCCTGGCCCGTGGAACGTACAAATGTTTTTTTGCCGCATGAGGCACAGGGAGATAAAGTGACTTGGCCAAGGTCACAAGGAGCCCACACCGGGAATTGAACCAGACTCCCCTGCTTCAAACTATCAGTGCCAGTGTGTGTCTTTACTCAGTGAGCCACTCCTTCTCCCAATGTAAAGGACACTTACAACCAAGTAGCCATTTATTTTTAAAATCTCTTGTTACATGGGTATGTAGATAAAATGGTTTGGGACTGTAGCAAATAATGTTACTGGCCAGATGTTATGGTCCCCTCCAATGCATGATGTTCTGAATATGACATCACCATCATGTTATGAAGTACGTTTCTGTGTATATTTCATTAACCTAACTAACTATAGTTTACTGTGTTTATTAATCGTTTAGAAATACATAGTATAGTCAATATGATGATATAAGCTACCATAATAAAGCTGGTGTTATCATTTGTCGGTGTTATACATGGATCCTACACCAATTGATACACACACAAACAGTTGTCTTAAAAAGTGTGTCTATGCTAGTGATGAATGTGCTCCCGTAAGTAAACAAATAAGTACAGTTATCCCCTTTTCTCCAAACACCTCTATATTACATTAATGGAAATTATAAGGAAACATACATAAAATGTGATGAAATGTGAGTAATCATTTTGTAATACAATGCACATGAAACCTCAAGAGTAGCTAAATGCATATACATGATACAGAAAGTACATATATGTAACATTTGTGTTTAAACCAATATGTTGGGTTTTTAGTTCCAATAATTATAGGAAGATTGAGGTAGCCACATCTTATGAGAGATGTCAGCAAATATACATACCATGATCAGTCATACTGCAAATATACCTATAATGCAAAGGAACAATATATAAATTGCAAACATTGACATGCCATCTTCAGTACCGTAAAGAACACATCAAAGTGTGTATTTGGTGTTAAATGTGCAACACCATGTATATTTAATGACATTCAAAATGTAAATCAGCCTGGTGTACACATCATCTGGATGTACATGTTACACTGCACCAATAACATTGTATGTAAGCATACTAGAAGCATGAATGATTATGGGCATAATATGTGTTTTGTCTTAGCATAAGGAATAACACAATGCTAAAATATTATTGCTTTGTTACCCAAGTTGTATTCACATACACACAACTAAAGTACAATTGAAGAGGGATTATATAACCTGTGCAACAATAACATACCGGTGCCACATCCCTTTGTGCACACAGCAGAGAAAAGAAAGGTGTGCAACCCATATTCATCTGTGTCCTAACAGAAGGTTATATAAAGAAACATTATTGTTAATATAACATAATTAAACTATAAAAGTAGTACTAGGAACATATGAGTTTGTGCTTACAAGAAAAAAATGAATTGATGAGATTCTGTCGTGTCTGGCCACCACTGGCTGTTTGTTCATTTTCAGCAGCTACATGGGTGGGATGCTCGTCTACCAAAGCCTCAGCTAGGTCTGACTGTACATTGTGCCTGAGTGCAACATTGTGCAAAATGCAACAGGCAAGGATAATATCAGACACTTTTTGAGGCTTGTATAGAAGAGCCCCACCAGTTCTGTCCAGACACCTAAACCTGGTCTTGAGTAGGCCAAATGTCCTCTCTATAACAGATCTTGTAGATATATGGGCTGCATTGTACCTCTCCTCTGCTTCAGTTTGAGGGTTTAGCACCGGAGTCAAGAGCCACGGCCTAATTCCGTATCCTGAGTCACCTATAATGAATGGAGCACACATAAGCTGACATTAGTGATCAAATTGTACAATGCCAACATTCCTAAATCAAAATGTGTTTTGTGTTAGAACATGTAAATGTGTACTCACCCAGCAGCCAACCAGGTTCAAAATGACCCTCTTCGAACGCATGGAAGACTGAAGAGTTCCTCAGGATAGAGGAATCGTGACTGGAACCAGGGAACTTGGGTACCACATGCATTATCCTCATCGTGGCATCACATACCACCTGTACATTGAGTGAATGGTAGTGCTTCCGATTGCGGTACACATGCTCACTCTGACTAGGTGCAATCAAAGCAACATGTGTGCAATCGATTGCACCCAGCACAGATGGTATCCCTGCTATATTATAAAAGCCAGTCCTGACTTCCAGCCACTCTGTTGCCTCTGTAGGAAAATGAATATAATTCCTAGCGCGTCTATTGAGTGCATAGAGAAACTGGGTCAAGGCCCGCGAGAATGTAGATTGCGAGACCCCGCCCACTATGCCCACAGTTGTCTGGTATGACGCGGAAGCAAGATAATGTAATGAGCACAGCATTTTAACAAGCCCAGGGACTGCACGACCTCTGGCTGTGAAAAAATCTAAATCCCCCCTTATCTCCTCATAAAGAGATAAGATTGCTGCTGAACTCAAACGATAGCGACTTACAATCTCCTCCTCACTCATCCCATCTAACAGGGTTCTCTCCCTGTACAGACGCGGACGAGGCACAAGTTGTCTCCTCTGTCTTCTCCTCTGATCTCCTGTCCCTCTACCTGTCCCTCGGCCTGTCCCTCTCCCTGTCCCTGTCGTATCCGCGTCACTGTCACTGTCCCTCGGTGTGTCCCTACCTTGCCCTATATCATTCTCTTGATCAGCAAGCATGTCATAGAAAAGAATGTTCCTGCGTCTCCTAAACATTCGCAACATTTTGAAATGAGTAGCTGTGAATGAGCAGGTAATGTGCGTCCTTTAAATAGGTATGTGATGATGTCAGGTGACATAGTAAAATGCAAGGTGTTACATTAACATAATAAAGTACTTCTGTGGCAAGCTGTGTGCACTTGTTGTTCTAAGTATTTGTTGTGTGTATTCTGCAGGGAATGATGATATTTGGCAATGATGTGACGTGAAGCTTTGTACAAAGATTGCTTGCAAATAAATAGTTGCATGTGCAATGCATGTAACACTTGTGAACGCAAGAGTCAGTCATGTAATGAGACAAAAAGGCTGAGATTGACGTGGGAAAAGTTTTGTGTAACATGTGTAATTATCCATGTTATTGTCACATGTTGGCAACAATGAATAGTCGTGTGCATATGCATGCATTTGTGTAAGGAGGATAGTTGCTATAGAATGAGTTTACAAGGTGTCCCAATGATGAATTACTGTACATGTGTGTATAAGTTAGGTTGAAGTGCTTGTAATGCAACGGTTACAATGTAAACATGCAATGTGATTGAGCGTCCAATAAGTGACGTCATGAAAATAGGGAGGACCCAAACGTAGATGTAAACATGAGAATTTAGATGTACATGAAGGTTTAAAGATGCGTGACACATTACAAGCATTGTGTAATGTAAAGGAACATGAATATACGGTGTATGTGTGACATGTGTGACATCATGTAAATAATTGTCGCTGAGTTGAGTAAAATGTGTGATATGATGTGAGGTTCTCCTTTAAGAGTGTAGTATAGTATTTTCCCTTGCCACATCATCACATGATGAGTAATGTGACCCGCAAATGCTGAAAACATGTAAAAGTCGAATGTTATGCAAATAAGACACATCAGCTGTGACACAATGCAGGGAATGCCCCCACACTGTAATGCAAATCCCCCTTGTATTGTGAGCAATGAAACGTAAACAGTACTATACTGTTATACGTCCCCGCTCCATTGACTTCCATTGATGTACAGAAGATTTTTTTTTTCTAAGTGCCGTTCCGGCAGCCTTAGCGATCGTTCTCCCGTCCAAAATGCCAACTTTAGTTGGCGGGAGAAATCGGCCATAACATCTCAATTTCGTAGTGCCGATCAGCCCCGATAAGCTGTTTTTTTTTGTTGAATCCAGCCGATTTAAAAAAGTGGCGATCAGTGTCGAAAACAGGCTTATCGGCAGCCGACTGGCCATAACCAAATTATCGGCTCCGAAACCTGGCGATATGAAGCACTTATCGGCGCTTACTGAATCTCAAACCCAATTTTGGCTATAAAATGGCCATATTTCCCTTATCAACGCTTACTGCATGAGGCCCTAAGTCTGATCATATTGAGCATAGGACAGAGGAAAGGATCTGCTACCTCATGAGGGTATGGAGTGTTGGGCGCAACATATACATGCACAAAATGGAGTACATGCCAGAGAGTGGGCAGCCTAGATGTTACAGCATATCAGTGCAGGATGCTAATGGAAGGGAGGTGAAGAAACCTGATCCCAGGCATTACTACTGAGGCTTAATTCTCCTAAGGAGTAGTTCATTATTGTGATGCTGTGTGCCAAATTCGTCTATATGATTATGTTCGTATGGGAAGATGTATTCCTGGTAATGATGGTACTAATGTATATTGTTTATGTTTTGCAGTTGCCTCTGAAGGAAGGTTCCACAAATTTAGGTCCCAAGCGGGGATGTTGGATTCCACCAGGTGGAGATTGTAGCCAGTGTAAAATTGGTGTTCAGATCTCTCTCATACTGAGCACTAACTCCTGTTAAAAGGGCAGGGTTGCCAGTAGTCATCATGGAGGTTTGCCCTCAACCCCAGTGATGTGTAAGATAGTAGCAAAGGAAGTGACAGCATGCTCTGTGTCCACTGTTAGTGACACAGAGGTGGGTCTTTCTGGAACCTATATATTACACCTCACTTCCTAAAGTTAGTGGTTCACAGTCAGAGTTGGAGTTCAAGGTGTTCATCCTAAGTGTCTGCAGCAGTTCAAGTCTGTCTGTCAGAGTGGCAAAGGGACAATCTGATTACACACTGTGTCCAGGGCTCTGGCACAGCTGGTGGTCTCCCTTAGGGGAGAGGTGGAAAGACAACTTGATTAAAGAGTCAGGAGGAACCTTCGGAATGGAGTGCCACTACAAGATGTGCGGCTAAGTGTCGGCCGCTGTGATGGGCAGTCTACCACACGACATGCTAATAAAGATGCCCATGAAAAGACCCTTCTTGCCTGTGAGTGGAGTTACTCAGGGAGAAGGTGCACCCAGGAGTTCCCTTTCAGAAACTCCTCCCTGCTATCATGGGGATCTGGATGGGATGGAGGCGCTGTACCAAACGTGAGTAGGGCTCAGCACACTACCTCAGACGCCTGTCATGGTGAAAACCCCATTACCAACAAACGGGAGACTCAGGAGTCCTGTGAGCCAGCAGGTGCACCACACTACACTGACATGTAACGGGGGCAGTTTCTCACATAGGGGTAGGATTAGAAGGGCCCTGAGGGAAACACCGTTACAATAATAAAGATGTATGTGTGTGTTTTACTGTTCTAGGAGTGCTAACCAGCGGAGATTCGCAGGGCATGAGTTTCAGGGATGATTTTACTGTAAAGTGTTGTTAGGGCGTGTTTGGGTAGAAGGGGGCCAGACTTGCTGATTACCCCAAAACATGTACTCCGGAATCCTACCAGATTCCTGGGGACATGAAGACACAGACCACCGGACAAAATCACCTCTAGGAAGCAGTTTGCAGCTCATTGCCAGATCTTCTTGCTTCAGCACAGACCAGAACAGTAAGACCAGGGAGGGGAAAATCACATTCCAGGGTCCCCCGGTATATGCCCAACCCCCCAGAACTCAGTATAGGGGTTCAGTGTCTTTCCCACCAGGTCTAAGGTGGCGAGAGGAAAAATGTTTTTAAACGCAGCGCATGAGGAATAAAAGCGGCTGTTTGCTAACTTCTGCTAGGAAGCTCCCAGTGCGCTGAAACTTGCTGTTCGCGTAGTTCAGGGAGAAACATAAAAAAACACACATAGCGTAATTTGTATACGTTTTTATAAAAATTGATGCATCAAAGTCCCCCTCAAATAGTGTATCAAACATGTTAGGCACATTTGGGCTTTCATTCAGACAACAGGTGACCGGGGATTACTCATTTATTCTAGCCCCCACTTAGTATGCGTCTAGTGACTCACTAAAGGCTATAAGGATGTGCAGCTCCGGACTTCTAAGACATCCCGCTGGCTTGGTGCCACGATGTCTGTAAAAGCCCGGAGTTGAAAGGGCTCAGTGTCCCCAAGGTGTTAGTTGGGGCGGGGATCCTCAAGTACCCCCATCCTAGTGTAAAGTCTGGGTAATTTGGCAAATGGTGGCCAGCCAAGACTTTGTGTCGCCAGGGAGAGGGGCTGGGTCTCATATGCTAAGGAGCAAAGGTGCTAAGTTGCCGCATGCTCTTAGCAGAATGAGAAGCCCCCTCTGCCATGTTTCCAAAGTATTGGCAACTCCAGGATAGGTGGGAAAACTTTTTCCCACGGAGGGATTGGCTGCACTGGTTAGAGATAGGGATTTAAACTCTATAAGAATTCATGCAGCCCATCGGGAATAAGATTCATGAAAGGTTCTACAAGATTCATCTAAAGATTGACAAGATTCATGCAAGCACCCTCTAAGATTTCGGAAAGGTTAAAGATTCCAAGTGCCATTACAGCGGCGGCAGAAAGAAAGAAGCAGCTCCGTTGGAGTACACAGCAGTTGCAGGTAGAGCTGCTGACCGCGGACCGTTTCAAGCCATTTTGCGAGCAACGCCCGCTCCTGGGATATTGCTCCGAGAGACTATGGTTTTCAAGATTTCATTTTGGGAACATTATATTTTGTTTGGCCCCGTCCCAGTAAGTGTATTTTGAGTGTAATTGTGTAACATTGTGTGTATGTCCATTTGTGAAATAAATTACAATTTATTTTATCTCCTTGCTTTGCTCAATCATATGATCCCGGTTATAAATGTGTTAAAAGTGCTGGTCTCCCGTGACAGTAACATACAGTAGTACTTATATTATACAAGCAGAATATTTTCATATTAGGTTTAAAATGTTGTATGCTGCTTTATATAATGCATGCAGCTTTTGTTTATGTGAAGCAATAAACTAAAACACAGTGAAGGGAATTTAAACATGGCTAATATTGTTCTTCACCAAGTAGCCCTCAAACATACGGTAAAACAGTGCTAAAAATATCAAAATGATTTTACAGCCAAAAGATTTTTAGCAGTGAACCTAACATACAATGAACCCTAACATGTCCTTTTCGGACCACGAAAGTTTTAAGTACGATGTTAATGTATGATCCATATGTAACCCTTGTCCCACCCCCCCCCCTAGACTCATATGTGGTGTCTAGGGTGCATGAGGGCAGATTACATGCGTAGTGGTAGTGCATACCTGCGTGGAACAGGAGGGCCTGAGCTTCCCGCGTTGTTATTGGGGAGACAGGACCAGGCTTCTGGGGTGGTAGCCTCCATCTTCTCTCAGTGGTGCAGCACCTCCATCTTCTAAACTCCTAGGAATATGGGATAGGACCTGTATAGAAGAACCTCCCTGGTCCAGGGTTGAATGCTCCAGTACTCACACAACAGTCTTTGTATAAAAGTATTGTCTCTTTATTGGTCAGATCAGCGACTCCAAATGTAGTGGCGACCAGCAGCCACAACAACAACAGCAAAGTTCCGTTATTCACTCTCCTCCTCTCCTTCCATCCAAGTCTCTCCCCCGACAGGATGGTCTGGGCTGGGGCATCAATACCCGCAGCCCACCTCAGAGGTTAGCCTCTGGGTGGAGACTGGATTCTCCCCATCACCCCCAGCAGCGGGGTGAGGGGCATTGGTCCACCGGGTCTATCGTGCTATCAGCTCTACTCAAAGTGGCTGAGTCTCTCCGCTCCTCTCTCTGCGCCTGTACGGCTGCACAGGTGAGACCGCACTGTCTCCTCCAACTCCTCGGACAGAACAGCTCTAACAGACCAGGACTAACAGACTTGTCACTTACAGGAGCGGCTGCTAAATCTAGTGTCAGCCCCACCCCTCATGATGTCAGCAGAACCTCCCCTCTGTCTCGTGCCTGCAGCAGAGTCAGGGGCCTGCATCTACCACTCAGGGCAGGGCTAGGAAGGGGGAAAACCCATGATGACTACTGGTGCCTGCCCTTAACAGGACTTACCACAGTAGGAGGAAGATAGGTATAGCCCGTGCTGTTTACAGGGGGCTACACCTACTACTGATTTTAAGTCAAAACCTTACAATTAACTTCTATGAAGGCCTTCCAGGGGCTCCATTATAACTAAAAACCACAAGCCATTAACATAGTAAGTGCATTTAAACTGTGTCAGTAATGACACTCCATCCAAAATATATTTTGCAAAAACTCACAATACTTAACAGGCTGTTTGTTTTATTAAATGTTAATGTGAACGCATATATATTTATATGCAATATTGACCTATTTATTATCAATTGGCATACCCATAAAACATTTGCACATATTGGTATCCAGATCAATATAACTAACCTACTTCCTCCCTCATTTATTAATAGCCAGCTCCTCGTCCTGAAGTCAGCTCTATTAAAATATATTCAGCATGGTTACTATTTTCTTTTTATAACCATAAGACTCCTGGAGTTTTCAGAAATTACAACAAAGTTCTACAAAGTAGAAAAGGTGTTTTATTAAGTATGAGACAAAAGAAAGACTGAACCAAGTGCTGAATGTGCTGGAGAGATGGCACAGTGTGTGAGTAAGGTATAGTGTTTAACCTTTATTCTAGCTGATAGAGGATGATGCAGTATTCTATTATCCACACTGACAGATGATTTATTGGGATAGTTTCTTTTCCAGCAAACTGCTTTAAACCATTATTTCCTCTGAAATATAAAGGCTTTTTTACCAACCTACAGTAAGCACGGTGGGTAAACATTTTTCAAGAAAAATTATATCACAGCTGCAGAATTGTTTAGTGCATAAATTGCAGTTTGCAAATTTATCCAAGGAGATTGGAAAAGTCTAATATGAATTACACAGATTTTAAGCATCAGGTTAACCATTTAGGAGCATGGAAAGTACTGCTTGGCTATGTTATTCAGGCCTTTTTGGCTCCGAAAGCGTACATTATAAATGTGTTCCAGTATTTATAATGAGGTTTCCTAGAAGGTTATTTTATAACTTAGATATATAAAAACTATATTGCCATCATGCACGCTTCTCAAAGTCCTAGTTCAAAGATGTTTTGCTCCCTACCAATACTCGATATATACAGTATGCCCTGATCTTGTGTCTGCAAGTTAGAATATTTGGTAAAAGAATAACAGGAGAGCCTGACTATTGACATATATTCAATTTCATTCTTGGACTATTGATTTTCATAGATAATATAAAAGCGTAGGCCATCTACAGAAGGACAAAGCAGATAATTATATTGGATCTTTTTCTTTATTGCCTCTTATTAGAGGGACATAAGGATCACATTTCCAGACTACTACGTTTTATGGAAAGGAGTTTAAATGCTAAAATGGCCTTTCCCATGAAGTCTTGTAACACAGGCATTAAATGGTCCACCCAGAAGAATGTACTGATATAAACGGAAGGTTCATCTTGCAGATGCTTGAATGCTGATAAAGCTGCCGACAGCTTGGGGCCTGGACTAAAGTTTACACTGCCTCCCCCCAATCTCCCCTCCTCACACTCATTCCTTCCCTCCTCACACTCATTTTCCCCCTCCCCACATGGCAACACACAATTCCCATTCACAATACACACTACAATAACCCTGCACATACTACAATGACAGACACAATACCCCTCCACAACAACACATAATTCCACACAAACCTCCCCTACAATACACATAATAAAATAACCCCACACACACAATAATTACACCCCCCTCCCCCCCAAAAAATAACCCTTCCACAGACAAAATACAATAACTCCCCCCTACACTGAATATAATAACCTCCACCACACACAAAATACAATAACTCCCAACATACACAACCACAAAATACAGTAACCCCCCCCCCCACACACACACACACACAACATACAATAATACCCCCACACACATACAAAATACAGTAACCCCCCCACACAAAAGACAATAACCCGGTCCCCCACACACAACCACAAAATACAGTAAACACACACACACACACACACAGAATACAATAACCCCCACACACATATTAAAAATACAGTAACCCGTCCCCCCACGCACACAATATACAGTAACCCCCACACACACAGAAAATTCAATAACCCCACACACAAGATACAATAACCCCCCCCCCCCATACACACACATGCACAAAATACAATAACCCCTACACACACACACAAAGTTCAGTAACTCCCACACACACAAAATACAATAACCCCTACACACACACACAAAGTTCAGTAACTCCCACACACACAAAATACAATAACCCCCCCCCCCCCACACACAGACAAAATACAATAACTCCCTCCCCCCCCCCACACACACAATAAAATAACTCCCCCTCCCCCTCACACACACACACACAAAATACAATAACTCCCTCCTCCCCCACACACACAAAACACATTATGATGCAGAAGCTGGGCCCAGTTCCGGCACGCACCGAAGGGTAGGAGACAGGCCGTGGACCCGGCAGGGAAAGAGTTGGGGAGAAATGCCGGCTATGCCCCCCACAGCCACCGGGCCTGGGTCAGTTGTCCCAGCCCCTCACACCCCCCCACCCCCCCCCCCACCCCACGCCAATGCTTGCATGGTGATGCTTTCATGTTTGTTAATATTGCAATATGTTGGCAGATAATTTTGAAATTATTGAAACATTTAAAACCAAGTGAGGGATGCTTTTGAAATAGGCTGAATCTCTGTCATGCAGCCACTCTGTTGATTAGTTCAAGCACTAGAGGACCAATGCATAGAAAGTACAGTAAAATGATAGCAACACATGCTGAAATAGATAAATATGTGTTAAGGATGGACACGTCTCGGGTTTGAAATCCCAATTTTGAGGATATGATGTTCGATTGAAATTCCAAGTCGGATTTTTGATCTAATTTTTGAATCCGAGTGAAATTTGAGCCAAAACCCAAGGCAAGCTCATCCTCGTACTCATTTTTTGTTGTTGTTTTCATATATTTTTTTGTGTGTATATAGTAAGTGTATTAGGTAATTTATCAAGTTGTCCTGTTAATCCATATCATTTACCCCATGTAAGTAGCAGACTCACATGGAACAAAAATTATGTCAACATCAGGTTTATTTTTATATATATATATATATATATATATATATATATATATATATATATAATCCAAAAAACAGCCGGCACTCCACTTGAACGTAAACAAAGTTTGATGCTTATCCCATAACACAATAATAGACCCTACGATACCGGTTGAAGCACGACATCAAGGGACAGCACTCAGGTAAGTTGATCACAAATTCTTTATATTGAAAAAGAGACACAAAAACCGACGTTTCGGCACCACCTTGAGAAAGGTCCCACTGGGAGATCGATACGTCGTTTTTTGTGTCTCTTTTTCAATATAAAGAATTTGTGATCAACTTACCTGTGTGCTGTCCCTTGATGTCGGGCTTCAACCGGTATTGTATGGTCTATATATATATTATATATGTAACGGGTTTCCCCCCCCCCCCAATCTCACATTGGCCCGGGTGGTCTAACCATTCCCCATTACGTGTTCGTGTCTGGTGGTGCACCTGTAGGCAACAGGGCTCCTGAGTCTCCCGCTTGATGGTATTAGGGGATGTCATCGGGACAGGTAGCTGAGGTAGTGGGTGCGAGTTCAACTTACATCATGTGCAGCGCCTCCACCTCATCAGGATCTGTGCTTCCGCAGGGAGATGGTCCTGGTGAGGAACTCCTTCTTGGTGGTGACTGCCACTGTTGAGTAATCTCACACTCACACAGTGGGGGTTTCATTAACAAGGTCATCTTTATTGTAGATTGGGATGTAGCAGACTGCCCCATGCAGCTGCCGGCTCTAGCCGCACATCTCTTCGTGCTGTCCCTTTGCCAGGTACGCCCTCCTGTATTGAAGTGGGATTCCCTCTTCTCTTTGAGAGATCACCCCTGTGCCAGGTCCCTGGTCACAGAGTGGCTTATGACAGACTTGATTGGTCAACTTGCACCACTAGTTACTGCACTAGGGTCACAAAGTGTTCCTACAATCCCTTATGCAGGAGAATACAATTTACCAGCTACTTCACATAACTGCTGGAACACACTACTAACTGACAGTGTTGTGCCTTATATACTTCAGGAGGCAGGCGCATCCCTGATGTCACTATCCAGGGACTCAGAGCATACAGCCACTCCCCTCCATACATAGGGCACCTCACCAGGGTGTGAGGGAAAACCTCCATAACTACTGCTGGCATACCTGTACTTATCAGGACTTACTGCCAACAGAGAGGAAAGTAGTATAACCATTATTATGCATGGCTATATACTCCCCCTGGTGAATCCCCACCGTCCCGGCTGGGGCATAAATTTGGTGTACCTTGCGCCAGGAAACACTGTAAAAGAACACACAAATTAAGCGTCAAACATTACCACATTTACATAATAATGTCAGAACATCACGCTCACTGACCAGCAGGGGCGCTAAGGAAAAGATCAGACCACTCTTGTCCGGGACCTAATAATAGTGGCGAGGGTCTGGTTCCTTCACCTCCCGTCCCGCTGCATCGGTGACTGTCACACTATACTCTCGAGGCAGACCTTGCTCATTACAATACACCGCTTTGTGCATGTAAACACTGCGCCCGATTTTCCAAACCCTCATCAGTTGGGAAACCCTCTGCTCAGCCTGAACTCCCTTAATGGCCCCTCCCTTATTAACAATGTAGTACTCTATGTCAGTACGGAGCCACCTCTCTCGATTGTCCTCTATCTCTCGCATCAGAGGTTCGGGGACATAAGGGTACTCAAGCCCATGAGACCGCTTATACTTCGCCATAATGGCTCGTTCAGCTCGGCAGGCCCGGGTCAATTTAGTTTGCCCAGCCCTTCCCGGCAACATCCATGACAGGGGCTCATCTGACTCCACCGGATCCTCCAACCCTTCAGAACCTTTTGGTTTAATAAAACCCCCTTTAATTCGGTTCCACCTCACTCTCAACTCTTTGAGGTATGCCTCATCACTGAACTCCCCGGGCGCCCACCAATGGTCCACTATCCCATCCCTTTCTAAAATGAAACGGGTGCGGTCTATCCATGCGACATAACCCTCATATAGTGGTGCCCACCATCTAGTTTCCCGTACCTCCTCTGAGTTGGATTCTAGTGGCTCTTCCTCTTCAGGCCCGCCCGATGATACCCCTGAAGTACCCTCAGATGGCGTAACCTTTCCCCGAGGCTGTGATCTGTTTCTACCCGTGATACTCAACACACTAGTACAATCACTGGGTACCGACCCTTGTCGGGAAATCCTCCCTCCACCCTCCGATCCATCATCCGAAGTTCCCCAGTCCAGGCTTTCAGTCCGATCCTCGGTAGGACCCCGGGAATCCCTTGACATCCCCAGGCTAGAAGTAGACCCGAATGAACAAGTGACAGGGACAGGGGTTTTAACTAGGGCCTTGGGGCTAACTTTGGGAGTGGACGGGGTTGGGGGACGGGGCCGGACGGTAGGTATTGGCAGGGTTACGACCTGCTCCTCAGCAATACCTGACTCGCTTCCGCCACAAAGTCCGTTCTTTTCTCCGGCAGCTGGGCTTCTCGCTCTCCGGCTCGAGCGCCCATTCCGTCTGTCAGTAGGAGATCGACTTCCACTGCTCGACCGCAGAGACGCGATCATCTCCCACTCGATGCCGCTCTGGTCGTCCGGAACTGCCTCTGGACACGCACGTGCATCTTGGGTTGGGTCCCCAATCGAGACCTCTTCCTCCACGAGGACATCCGGCAACGCCCGTCTGCTACGCGGTCCAGCCTGGCCCTGGATCCGCTCTTCTTTCACCTCCACCCCCTGGGTCTGCGACGAGCACTGGGCTAGCCTACTGCTTCACAGCGTCGGGGTGGATCGACCTCCTTCCGACCCGCTAGTCACCACGGCAGTGGGACTCCGGCGATCGGGTTGTCGCGGTACTGGAGACACTCGACTCCGTGTCTCCACACCACGAGGGATAGCATCTCGCCAAGGTGTACCACTGGTATGGTACTCTGTTAATAAGTCCTGTGTATCCGCCAGCCTGGCACACTCCTCGTCCGAGGACTCCAACTTACAGTTCGGGCGGGGCATTCCAGTAGGAGACCGCCGATGGGCTCCTTTCCGGTCACCCCTCCGATATGCTGGTTTTCTCTGACTTGAGAACCCGGCCTGATTCCTGCTCCGCGGGACCTGAACTCTCACTCCATAGTGCACCCGGAAGCTCCGCTGCCGACATCGGGGTAGAATCGTTCACTCCCACGGCTTGTACTGGCACAAACGTCGTCATGGGCCACATATACTGCAGTCCACAGTGAGGGTATCGAGCCTCGCTGCCCACAGCTCCACCCGGCAGTCTGCACTGCAGGCAGAGACAGACCACTGTCTCCACACCCTCTACGCGGATAATCAGGAAGCCTCCTGGAACCGAATAGGGATGGGTAGAGATCAAGGTACTCTGTTCCACTCTCTCAGAATTTTCAGCCATAGTTACCAACGGAGGCACTCGTCTTAGAGGTCTGTATCGATCAATGGCTCTTCGCAACTGAAGGGCAGGGGCTGGTTGAGCAACCCTTCCTCCTACTTTCTCCATCGGCATCCGGCGGAACTGCAAACCACTCCCCCTGGTTGAAACTAGGGGGATGTCTCGTAGACTTGTAGGCTGACCCAGCACAGGTGCAGAGTGAGTCATAGTCCATGAGGGCGCGGCTCCAGCTTTCGCGCCAGACTCCCCAGCAGGGTGGGGTTTTCTCGTTGCTGCCAATCCTGGCCAACAATTAGCAAACTGCAAAGTTGCAAAACTTTCTGCAGCTGGCCCACGCGGTGTCCAAGGAACGCGGGAACCGCCATTTTGGTTAGTACTGTCTTTCTTCATATTTGAGGTAGCGTCTGGCTGTTTGTGTATTGGTGTATAACAAAGTCCATTTCGTTCCTCCCATCTCGCAAGACTGTCGTCCTCACTAGTCTCGAGGGTACTTTCCCGAGAACATAGACAGGACAAACACGGCGCAGCCACGGCTTTCACGCCATTCCATAACAAGCTCACAAAAGTCTCTTCTGTAGCTTGTTCTTCTTCCTCAGTCCGGCATCCTGGACCTTCTGCTCTTTGCAGATCCTCCATTCTGACGGTTGTTTCTCGATCACTGTATACTGGATTATTATACATGGAGCTCCGCTCTGCGGGGCAGCTACCACATCAGTACAATAAACATGCCTTGTGCACCACCTTGTGTACCTAACGTAGATCTGACTCGTGTTTGCACTACCTCAGGCTAGGCTCACTCTTTCCGTGTCTACTGTAGCTCCTTCCTCCCAGTCTGTGCTCCCTTCGTTAAGTGATCTGGAATGGGCTAGATTACTCTATTTCTTCCATGCAGTACTTGGGCGTCTACCTACTGTTGGCTAGCCTAGTGTAGATCCTCTCCAGAATTCCTGACCTCGTTAACAGGCTATCCCTTCAGGCACCCTACCCCTAGCGCTACCTCAAGGTGACTCGGACAGCTATAGCCCCTCTCCAGACCCACTAACTCCTCTCAGGTTCCCAGGTCTTCCCTGCGGTTCCATCCCAACACAGCACAAAGTGGCAGCATACACTTTCCCTGTTTCCTAGTGTGCCTAGCAAAAGCCTGTCCTGTTGACAGATATATATATCTCAGCAGCGCCTCTAATTGTAACGGGTTTCCCCCCCCCAATCTCACATTGGCCCGGGTGGTCTAACCATTCCCCATTACGTGTTCGTGTCTGGTGGTGCACCTGTAGGCAACAGGGCTCCTGAGTCTCCCGCTTGGTGGTATTAGGGGATGTCATCGGGACAGGTAGCTGAGGTAGTGGGTGTGAGTTCAACTTACATCATGTGCAGCGCCTCCACCTCATCAGGATCTGTGCTTCCGCAGGGAGATGGTCCTGGTGAGGAACTCCTTCTTGGTGGTGACTGCCACTGTTGAGTAATCCCACACTCACACAGTGGGGGTTTCATTAACAAGGTCATCTTTATTGTAGATTGGGATGTAGCAGACTGCCCCATGCAGCTGCCGGCTCTAGCCGCACATCTCTTCGTGCTGTCCCTTTGCCAGGAACGCCCTCCCGTATTGAAGTGGGATTCCCTCTTCTCTTTGAGAGATCACCCCTGTGCCAGGTCCCTGGTCACAGAGTGGCTTATGACAAACTTGATTGGTCAACTTGCACCACTAGTTACTGCACTAGGGTCACAAAGTGTTCCTACAATCCCTTATGCAGGAGAATACAATTTACCAGCTACTTCACATAACTGCTGGAACACACTACTAACTGACAGTGTTGTGCCTTATATACTTCAGGAGGCAGGCGCATCCCTGATGTCACTATCCAGGGACTCAGAGCATACAGCCACTCCCCTCCATACATAGGGCACCTCACCAGGGTGTGAGGGAAAACCTCCATAACTACTGCTGGCATACCTGTACTTATCAGGACTTACTGCCAACAGAGAGGAAAGTAGTATACCATTATTATGCATGGCTATATATATATTAAAATCTGTAAATTTTTGCACCAGTATTCCCCCTAGTTTTGTACCAAGAGGCTTCATTAAAAAAAAATCCCCTTAGTGACTCTGTCAATGTATGTTTAGTAAACCTATCATCCCCAAGATATAGGACCACATTTACTAATCAGTTCCACAAGACTTCTTCCATGGACTGAATGAACTGTGAGGTGTTTTGTGGAGATGGGCGGTGTATTGTGGAATAGCACAGCTCAGTAAACACTGTGTGAGCAATAGTATGAGAAGTCCTTATTTTGTGTTATCCAGTGAATGCAAAACTGAACTGGAGACTGATTTATAAACGTATGCTGTATATGACACGGCTGTGCCATTCGGGGGTTAAATGTTTTTATTGCACCGCTTGTCAGTATGTTAATGAGAGGCAGGCTTAAATCTTTCCCGAGATATATTGATTTCCTTTGCTAGAGTGCTATTAACTGTAGGAGTGCCTCTGTGCTGGATGTCCCCAAGTGCTTCTAACGCCTCCACTACTTATGTAGGAAGAAGCATACTGTATGTCCATTCAAGGACAGAGTGTTGCAATCTGTAGGCTGCATTCAAACAGAGACATTCTGTTTCACAGCACTTTGCTGAATTAAATAAGTCCATCCTAAATGTTTTTACTGTTAAAAGCAACCTGCATGTACAAAAGAGAGATAAAGTCACTACAGTCTTGAAATGAAGAAATGTTGGAACTTGGGTCTCACTGAGAAATGTCTGTATTATTTGTGCAGTTAGTAGTTCATGACTAGCAGACTGCCTAATTTTGCATTTTCTATGCAAATTTGCACTTACATGTTCGCTACACAACTACTGTATAACAAGCCAGAGAAACTCACATGGATGAACTGTGGGTGATTCTAATCTCTTTGATTAATCTTTTAGACAGCTGTCTATTTGTGTTTTATTCCCAACGTGCTTTTTCCTCAATGATTTTGCTTAATCCTTTTCCTTTTTTTTTTATGGTGAATAAATTGGGATAGCATTAGAAGGAAATTGATAATAAAGATCTTATATATTTTGATACAGCATCTTATTCTTCGTCATTCTGAATTTTTAATAACTTGAAGGGTGGAATATGCAGTTTTTTTTAAATCCTTATAGTATGTCCGTAAAAAATTTACTGACTATTTGAAAACATATTTCAATTGTTGGTATACTTTGCAAGGAAACTAGACTGGAATCTGGTTTTATATATATATATATATATATATATATATATATATATATATATATATATATATATATATTCCATACCCCTCTGGCAGAAAAAAGGTTCATATTTAAGTTGTTCATGGCTTTGCATTGGGGCTTTTTGTTGTACGGCATAGTGTGTGTGTGTGTGTGTGTGTGTGTGTGTGTGTGTGTGTGTGTGTGTGTGTGTGTGTGTGTGTGTGTGTGTGTGTGTGTGTGTGTGTGTGTGTGTGTGTGTGTGTGTTTCTGAGCTTGCAGGGATTGTGTGTCCGTCATCCAAACTAACTGAATGTCACAAGGCCTGGTACACTAGTGAACTCAAGGGAATATCATGCTTTTTGATTGTGTCCAAAGGGTCCTAAGCTTTTGAACTCGTTTACTCCTATTCAGATGAAAGTGAGTTGAGGCATGCTAACGCTTAGCACCCTTTTCTGTATCTAGGCCCTTATTCAGCATGCTGTGAATTCACCTCTACGTGTCAGAAAATGTTATGGGGGTTATTCAATAAACCGCTCTAATACCGATCCTGGCACTAGTGCACGGATAGTGAGTGGGTCAAGACCATGGGATTGGGTTCAAAGCATTCCTTGGCTGTACATGCACGTAGCACTATTACATGTAGTTACCATGCACGTAGCACTATTATATGTAGTTACCATGCACATAGCAACATCACATGTAGTTACCATGCACATAGCACCTGCTAGGGAGAGAGATTCCTGTGCATGTACAGTGTGTGTATATACAGGATATATCCAGGAGCTGAAGCAGCTTTTCTGAAATATAAGGACCAGGAGGCCTGAGGAAGCATTGGCGAAACGCGTCTGACGTTTTTTGGTCTCTACAAGCCACCATAGCGAGGAGTTCTGATTTCCCTGGCCCAGCGTCTCACCGTCTGCGCATGCGCATGCACAGCGGAGCAGGGAAGCCTGGAATTGTCTGCACGGGGAAGATAGGCGGCCGGAGGAGGAGGACATAGCCTGTGCACGGGCTCTGGACATCCGCACTGCGGCCACCTGCAACCCAAGCCACAGACAGCACACATCTGCCAAGCGGGAACCAGCCGAGACGGGACACCACAGCCCAGAAAGGGACAAGCTGTGGAGCCTGGCGGCATCTCCTTCCTATGCTCAAATTGATCGGTCGCTTGTAAGTTTTAAATCTCTAGTTTTTATTCGTAAATAAACTGTATTGCACTATTTTTTCCCTTTTATTCTTTTACTAAGGAAGATATTAGGAGGCATTTCCTCGGCCTCAATCCATTTAACTGCACATAGAAGAGAAGACATCTGTTCAAGACACCAACTACAAAAAGAGGAGGAGACATCAAATCAAGTTTTGAGAGTTTTTAATGTGAGTGTGTCCCCAGTCAACAAGTTTGATTTAATATCAGTCATCCCTTGTCTTCATCTCTCACCCCTCCCAACCCCCCCCCCCCCTTCTCTCTACCCTGATGAAAAAGTGTGCAAAACTTTGAGCTGTCTTTTTTCACTGTGGCCCTTCTCTCTCTCCTTTGCCTTGCATATAATACACGCCGTGGAGCCGCAAGCAGAGTGACGCGCCCGAGGACATTTCACCCTTTTTTCTACTCAAATCCACACAGAGGTTGGTGAATAACCTCTGAAAGACTCAGGCAGCGAAATCACTTTGTGGAAAGGACTGGAACCACATATTGAACAGTAGGCAAAATTATTTTATTGGCGCAAACTTTCCCCCTTTTTTCCCTAATACATGTAGTTACCATGCAAATAGCACTATTACATGTAGTTACCATGCACATAGCACTATTACATGTAGTTACCATGCACATAGCACTATTACATGTAGTTACCATGCACATAGCACTATTACATGTAGTTACCATGCACATAGCACTATTACATGTAATTACCATGCATGTAGCACTATTATATGTAGTTACCATGCACGTAGCAACATCCCATTTGGTTACCATGCACATAGCACTATTATATGTAATTACCATGCACATGGCACTATTACATGTAGTTACTATGCACGCAACACTATTACATGTAGTTACCATGCACATAGCACTATTACATGTAGTTACCATGCACGTAGCACTATTACATGTAGTTACCATGCACGTACAGTAGCAACATCACATGTAGTTTCCATGCACATAGCACTATTATATGTAGTTACCATGCACGTAGCACTATTACATGTAGTTACCATGCACGTAGCACTATTACATGTAGTTACCATGCACATAGCACTATTACATGTAGTTACCATGCACATAGCACTATTACATGTAGTTACCATGCACGTAGCACTATTACATGTAGTTACCATGCACGTACAGTAGCAACATCACATGTAGTTTCCATGCACATAGCACTATAACATATAGTTACCATGCACATAGCACTATAACATATAGTTAGCATGCACGGAGCACTATTACATGTAGTTACCATGCACATAGCACCAAGTGCTAAAAGGCTATATGTATAGAAGAAAACAAAAAAGTGTCTTGGCACAAGCCCTAATTAATTTAAATATAAAAAATCTAGTACAATGTCAGTTTCTCTATTCTTCTGCTCAACATCTTCTATCAATATGCAGCCAAATTGCAAGCTGACATCTGGAAAAATTAGAGCAATATACTCACAGAAACAGACGCCAGATGAAAACGTGGGCATTAGCATAATTTTACAAAATGTCCTTGATGCATGGGGTCCGTTAGATTTTAAATGACTGTTTTTACAAAGTAGTGGTTAATCTTTTCAGAATGAATTCAGGGAACATATTAAGCTTCAAGCTGATATAAAAGAACGAAAGAAGGCAACCTGGAGGCTTTCAGAGATACCTCCATATTGAGGCTTAATTAGAAAATGTGGGAATGATAATAAGAAGGATAATGAAGAATGCACAGATGGAAAAAAAAAACAGGAGTTTCTTAGACAAATCATGATTAGTGTCTATCTCTCTCTATTGCAAACCAGACATGAGTACAAATGTGTACAGGACATTTACTGTTAAAGGAATAGGTGATATCACTATGTCTGAAAATACTAACATTTTGTTAGCCAAAGTCTTCCCCCTGTTTCTGCGATGCTGGATTTTCTTGGTTAGCTATAGAAATGCAGTCCCACAGCTGGACATGTCCTCAGGTGCCCACATCGGGCCATATCAAAGGGCAAGTGGTGCAATTCTAGGGCAAGTGGTGCAATTCTGGGGCAAAAAAACTGCATCAAATGTATCAAAGATAATAATTCACTCGAAATGAATAGGCTTTTTTCTTTGCTACATCTGGAGCAGTGTTTTTGTCCCCAGCACTGCACCGTGTTTGCTTGGATACCTAGACCCCAATGTATCCTCAATGGGTTCAGAAAAATGGGGTGTAAGTCTCCCTGCTGTAAAATTCAGCCCATAAAAAAAACTATTTGGGGCACATCTTTCAAGGCAAAACTGGTACAATACAGGGGCAAAATATTTGCTTCCGAGGTACCGTATCAAAGAAAACAATTCTATTGGTTTCAATGGGATTTTTTTCTTTCATATATACGGTTCATGTTTTTTGCTCCACTTTTACCTTAATAATGCTTTTGAGTGTTTCTTTTGCTAAATCTCGTGCTTTTTTTTTTGCACTGGTTTTTGCTCCAGTTTTGCCGTTAAGACTTTACGAAAACGAACCCATGGGTGTAAATATGGACGTATGCTACAGTACTCTATGCACAGAGGGCTGCATCCAAATGTACACCTAAGACATTCGATTTCACAGACTATTTCAAAATGACAATACTCACAGTGGTTCATTGTAAAGTAGTCTCATGAACTGAAGTGCAAATTACTCACCTACAAAATGCATTGGATCGGTCTAAGGTTTTTAACATGTTAATAGGGTTTTGTGGTGTTCACGGTTTTGTTCAGAAAAATGGAAATGTTAAGAAGGTGAATAACATATGTGAAGACTTTAAAATGGTCCGTATATTGCATGCAAGTTCTACAGGGGCTAACTATGCAAACACTCCAAAACTAGTATGCGGGAAACATCATTGTGCAAGTTAATGTAAGTAATGAACCTTTCATGTGAAATGATGTAGTGTCACAACTCATTTACATCCCACTTAAAGTGTAATTAAGATTCTCTGACAGTGTTGCACATAGTTGAAAGAACAAGGATAGCTGTTAAATGAAACCAGAATCCATTTAGTTAACAGTGTGCAAGGAAATCTTTGCAATTTTCACTTGCTAAAATCCCCCTTTCAAATGACCGTTAATCAGAATGCTTTAAAGCTTGAAGTATAATTGCAGCTTTGTTAGGTTTTAAGCTCTACAGAATGTTACATTGCAAAGCTTTCGCAGCCATAGGACAAAGCCAAAGTTACTGTAAGGTAATGCAGACGTTTGGTTATTTTATTCTTCAGCCACATTTGCCAGATTGCGAATTCCCAGAGCATTTTAAGGCTGCGCTTATAGTGCTGGCAACAGCGACGTTGCGCAAAAACAAAGGCACTGCCGCCGTCACGTGCGCTTATAGTGAGCGTAACGCGATGGCTTGGTCGCGATCGCTGGAAGTCTTCTCAATTTGATTTTTCCAGCGACCGCAGCCTGACGTCACCGGCACTATAAGTGTAGCCCAAGGGAGCATCAATATGGTACTGTATTTGTTGTATTGATACAGTATATGAGGCTGCTGAAATCAAGCAGTTACCTAATTGAGGCATGATAATCAATAAGAAAAAGAAGAATTGTTAATGCCATCTATTAGCAAACCTATTTATGGTTTATGCTGTGATTCTTGCTTTTCTTTCTTGTGCTATACTGTATCATACGCTCATAATATATATTTTCTTTAACTGTGCACGCAATGTCTTGTATATAATGTATACCTTGTTCATTTATGTAACTGTACTTGTAACCATGTATTATTTGTTTTACTCTGTGCCCAGGACATCCTTTAAAACGAGAGGTAACTCTCAATGTATTACTTCCTGGTAAAATATTTTATAAATAAATAAATAAATCACTCCTGAGCTAGTACAGTAAGTAATAATAGTAACACAGGAGGGAGAGGAAGTAGGTGGTATGTATGTATGCATATCTTTATATAGCGCCGACAGTGTGCTCAGAGCTTCACAAAGACAATACATTACAGGGAATTATAATAATACAATATGTGCAGCAAAGACAAACAATAGGAATGATTATCTGACTGGTAAAAAAGTGCCCTCAGCATTAAGAAGGTGTGAGGGGGAGTGTATGGGACAAGACTGTGAATGTGAAAATACATCAATCAAATAAAAATCACAATAGTTAATTTATGTCTGGTGATCTGTATAAAGAATGTTGTCAGGGAATAGTGCAAATGTGCATATGTACACACATATACAGACACCATACTGTACATACACAGAAATACATACAGTATACATATACTGTACGATATATATATACACACACACACACACACACACACACACACACACACACACACACACACACACACACACTGGAGAAGCGCAGTGAATATATATATATATATATATATATATATTTGTTTTCCATTTTCTGTTGGGCCGAATCAAATCCCTAGCAGCACGTTTCCATGGGCACCACTATTAGGGTGCGTTTAATGTATTCAGCCAATCCACCTGTAACTGCTTATTGAGCAGCTTGTGGGAGGTTAGTCCCTCACTTCAAGGTATATAATCTCCCATTAAGCTCCCTGTAAATTCACTTTCCTACATGTAAGTATCTTTACTGGTATATACCAGTGTTTAACTGTACTAAGTTACATAAGCTTATGCTTTATTTATTAACCCATTCAGGGTATACTTCACAGAACATTTGTACTGTATGCATTTAGCATAGGGACCTGCTATTGATGCTTACCTTGAGGTTTGTTAGCAGGCTTGTCATTATTTGATCAAAGGATGTAACCAAAAGTCTCCTTTGTCTTACAGACTTAGGTTTCACTATGTATATTTATTTCCCCATTTATTGTTAGCCCAATGGGAGAAGCGCAGGGATTCACTTCACTTTCTGTTTTTTCACATATGTATCACCAGTAGCATGCTCCTTACATGGAGAAGTTCAGTGAATATATAGATGTAGCCAGGTCCCCTCTGCCCCGTGACCCCCCCCCCCCCTCGTTACCTCCGCTGCCGGGGGTCACTCGACAGACCCGACGGCACTTCTGGAGGGTGGGGGCCATGCAGGGAGCGCTTCGGCGCTCCGGAGGTTCCCGACAGCTCCGTGCAGGGCGCCGCCATCTTGGAAGAGTTCGAGCATGCGCAGAGAGAGCTCGGGCGGTCGGATCAGTTGCGCATGCGCGAGGACAAGCGCGCGAACCCTAGCCTACCAGGGAAGGCTCTTGGACGGGACTACGAGTCCCATGAGCCTTAGGGGACCCCACGTGATGCCAGGGAGCCAATAGGGCTGTAGGATCTCCCTGCAGAGGGGATTTAGATACATTTCGCGCGCTGGAGAAGCACGTTAGTCAGGACCAGGAAGAGCTAGGGGAAGGAGGTGAGTGCAGGGGTCTGTGACCCACTGCATTAGGCAAGCAGCCCCCTAGGCCCCAGTTAGGTCCTGAGCCCCTCACAGCTTGTGGTGCTACAGGGACAGGCCCTAGGTTAGGGAGCCTGCCACATTAGTACCAGTGTTAGTTAGGGACACAGCGGACGCTGCGCTCCCCGAGAAGAGGCTTGGGCTCAAGCCTATGCACCAAAGAGACAAGGATTATCTCCAGGGTGGGACCGCCCCTGGCGGACCCTCGTGCAAGGAAGGGCCGGATTGCAGACAGGATCATCAAGCGGCGGATCCTTTTTGAAGTTTATTGCAGGCCCGAGTGCAGGAGCACTCGGCAGGTACCTTTATAAGTGCACCAACAAATCACCTATATATTCTCACATAGTGGCAGCACTGACCACGGGACAAAGGGGTTAGAATGTGGACACGGTGTGGGGGTACATGGTGGTGGGAGCAAGGTACACTCCTAGTGGAGTGAATGACAATTGGGACTACGGTGCATGGTGTGGAGTTACCCCTAGGGGGAGTAGTATTACAATTACACAGTAGTGGTTACTGATAAGCATGTAAAGTGTATGATTATCCTGCATATATATAAACTGGTTATATACATCTCAGTGTATGTACTTATTGTGTATGTGGGTCCTGTGTAGGCAACCTTCTACATTCCTAGAACCCTACACAGGTGGAGGCGCTGCAAACCAGATCGATCCAGAAGACTCACCCCAGGTTCCCAGTAAGCGGAGGCTCAGGTCTCTTGTGAACCTACAGGTATACGCACCACATCTGGTAACACATAGGTCTCCCCTCACACACACTATATCTGTGATTGGGATAAGGGAAGTACCCGTGACATTTGGAGGCACTGCTGAGATCAGACCTGGGGTGCCCTATTCAATTCGGTGTCATAAAAGATCAGCAACATGCCAATTCCCTCAGTCAAGAGGTCCAGGCATTGGCCGTCATGGCCCGGGAACTACCTAGCTACGTAGTGGCAGTAGGGAATGTTCCCCCGCTAGTAGCGGAATGTGACATCCGGGACTCTCTGAGGAAGCTCCTGGGCCTAGATGCAGTATGGTGCCAGGGCAGAGTGTAAGACTCTACTGCTCATTGGAGCAGCATTCTATTCACTGTGGGATGGGACATATGCCAAGAAACGTCCCGGGCACCCTATTAGCCCCCGAGGCCCCGCCAGAGGGCTACCCCCTTGTATACTCGGACTTACCAAAAATACAGGAAATGTTTTCATCAAGGGACACTACCCAGGTTCCAGATGAACCGTCCACCAGCACTTGGCCACCTCCTGCAGCGGTGTCAAGTACCCCAAACCGGGTAGACCCTCCCCCACCCAAAGTTGCTTTTACTCCAAGCGCTCTCACTGGAGCTACTAGTTGGGCTGACAGTCCACCTACTTCACCAGCCCGAGCTCCCAATGGGATGAACTCCCGACCTAGCAGGGACAGCCGGGGAACTAACGAAAGTTCAGTAATGGGGGTGACTTTTTGGTGCAGTTATTTTCATCTGCTAAGCATTTAGTACCAGCTTTTCATTACATGTTTCCACATTATAGTTCAGTAATATGTTCTCCTCTGAGACCAATTTAAATTTAGTAACAGCCTATTTCAGTTTGTTATGTTTGTCTTTAAGGAGTTTTAGTACTATCCCACAGCAGGCAGGACACCACCGCTCCCCTTTTTAACGTATTGTATTGTATTGTATGTCTTTATTTATATAGCGCCATTAATGTACATAGCGCTTCACAGTAGTAATACATGTGGTAATCAAATAAATAACAGATAATATAAATAACAGATCATGGGAATAAGTGCTTTAGACATTAAAGTAACATTAAGGAAGAGGAGTCCCTGCCCCGAGGAGCTTACAGTCTAATTGGTAGGTAGGGAGAACGTACAGAGACAGTAGGAGGGAGTTCTGGTAAGTGCGTCTGCAGGGGGCCAAGCTATATGTATCATGTGTTCAGAATATCTACAGTGCTATTCATATGCTTCTTTAAGCAAGTGTGTCTTAAGGTGGGTCTTAAAGGTGGATAGAGAGGGTGCTAGTTGGGTACTGAGGGGAAGGGCATTCCAGAGGTGTGGGGCAGTCAGTGAGAAAGGTTTACAACGGGAGAGGGCTTTAGATACAAAGGGGGTAGAAAGAAGACATCCTTGAGCAGAATGCAAGAGTCGGGATGGTGCATAGCGAGAAATTAGGGCTGAGATGTAAGGAGGGGCAGAAGAGTGTAAAGCTTTAAAAGTGAGGAGAAGAATGGAGTGTGAGATGCGGGATTTGATCGGAAGCCAGGAGAGGGATTTCATGAGGGGAGGTGCTGAGACAGATCTAGGAAAGAGTAGAGTGATTCTCGCAGCAGCATTTAGGATAGATTGTAGGGGAGACAGATGAGAGGCAGGAAGGCCGGACAGCAGGAAGTTACAGTAATCAAGACGGGAGAGAATAAGGGCCTGAGTCAGAGTTTTAGCAGTCGAGCAACAGAGGAAAGGGCGTTTCTTTGTTATATTGCAGAGGAAAAAGCGACAAGTTTTAGAAATGCTTTGAATGTGAGGGGAGAATGTGAGAGAGGAGTCGAGTGTGGCCCCTAGGCAGCATGCTTGGGCTACTGGGTGAATGATCGTAGTTCCAACAGTAATGTGGAAGGAGGTAGTAGGGCCAGTTTTGGGAGGAAGTATGAGAAGCTCTGTTTTAGCCATGTTGAGTTTAAGGCGACGGAGGGCCATCCAGGATGATATAGCAGAGAGACATTCAGATACTTTGGTTTGTACAGCAGGTGTAAGGTCGGGTGTTGAAAAGTATATTTGTGTGTTGTCAGCATAGAGTTGATATTTAAACCCAAAAGATGTTATTAGGTCACCTAGAGAGAGTGTGTACAGAGAAAAGAGAAGAGGTCCCAGGACAGAGCCCTGGGGTACCCCCACAAAGAGATCAATAGAGGAGGAGGAGGTGCTAGCAGAAGAGACACTGAAAGTACGATGGGAGAGGTAGGATGAGATCCAGGATAGAGCTTTGTTCCGAATACCAAGAGTATGGAGAATATGAAGGAGAAGAGGGTGGTCCATGGTGTCAAATGCTGCAGAGAGGTCGAGTAATATGAGCAGAGTATAATGACATCTGTCTTTGGCAGCATGGAGGTCGTCAGTTATTGTAGTGAGGGCTGTTTCCGTGGAGTGAGCAGTGCGGAAGCCAGATTGTAGAGGTCTAGGAGAGAATAGGTGTTGAGAAAATGGAGCAAGCGAGAGAATACAAGACGTTCAAGGAGTTTAGAGGCAAAAGGCAGGAGGGCGACAAGTCGATAGTTAGAAAGACGGGTTGGGTCAAGCTTGCTGTTTTTGAGTAATGGTATGACTGTTGCATGTTTGAAGGAGGATGGAAAGGTTCCAGAGCAGAGGGAGGAGTTAAAAATGTGTGTGAGCATAGGGATTATAGTAGAAGCAAGAGGTTTTAGGAGATGGGAGGGAATGGGGTCGAGAGGGCAAGTGGTAGAGGGAGAAGAGGCGATCACATCCTCCTCTGAGACAGTGGAAAAAGAGTCAAGGAAGGCAGGAGGAGAGTTAGGAAGAGGTGTAGGATGGGAGGAAGAAACAGAGGGGATGTTCTGCCGTATGGATTCTACCTTTTCCTTAAAATAGTCAGCAAAGTCCTGAGTGGAAATGGAGGAAGGAGAGGCAGCTGAGGGTGGTTTGAGTAGAGTATCAAAGACAGGGAACAGTCGGCGTGGGTTAGACTTGTGCATGTTGATTAGTGCAGAAAAGTAGGCTTGTTTAGCTTGCGAGAGGGCAGAGTTGAAACAGGATAGCATAAATTTGTAGTGAAGGAAGTCTGCAAGAGTGTGAGACTTCCTCCAGAGGCGTTCAGAGGAACGAGTGGAGGAACGCAGCATGCGCGTGTGGGAATTTAGCCAGGGTCTAGGGTTAGAAGGGCGAGGGCGGCAGAGAGAAAGCGGGGCATGTAGATCAAGAGAGGAGGACAAGGCAGAGTTGTAGTTCCTGACCAGGTTGTCAGGGTCTGTAGAAGAGCTGAGAGAGGAGAGGGAGGAGTGTAAAGTGGACTCAAAGTCAGGCAAGTGAATAGAGCGCAGGTTTCTGCAGAACCGGGGGGTAGATGGAGGTGGAGAAGGGGAGAAGCGAGATAGAGAGAATGAGATGAGGTGATGGTCAGAGAGAGGAAAAGGGGAAATGGAGAAATCAGAGAGAGAGAAGTTTTTAGTGAAAACCAGGTCTAAGTAGTGGCCATCCTTGTGGGTGCTGGCTGCAGTCTACTGTTGAAGGCCAAAAGAAGAGGTTAGAGAAAGAAAGCGGGAAACCCAAGGGAGAGAGGGGTCATCAATGTGGCAGTTGAAGTCCCCAAGGAGAAGAACAGGGGAGTCTGAGGAGAGAAAGAAAGAGAGCCAGGATTCAAAGTGAGAGAGAAAGGCAGAAGGGGGATGAGTAGAGGTTGGTGGGCGATAGATGACCGCCACATGGACAGGGAGAGGAGAGAAGATCTGGACAGTGTGAGCCTCAAAGGAGGGGAAAGCAAGAGATGGAGGAATAGGAAAGGTTCGGTAACGGCAGAAAGAGGAGAGCAGGAGCCCCACGCCTCCACCCCTGCCATCAGTGCGCGGAGTGTGGGAGGAGGAAAGGCCACCATAGGAGAGGGCAGCTTCCAGAGCAGTGTCAGACTGAGTGAGCCAGGTCTCAGTTATAGCAAATAGGAGCAGAGAGTGAGAGAGAAAAAAGTCATGTACAGAGAAGAACTTGTTAGAAAGGGAGTTAGCATTCCAAAGGGCACAGGAGAAAAGGAGAGAGGAGGGAGGGTGACAGGGGATGGGTATGAGGTTGGAGGGGTTGACACTAGAAGGAGTAGAGGTTGCAATTGGCAGACGAGGACGAGCGCATGTAGAAATAAGGCAGGGACCAGGATTGGGAGACATATCCCCAGAAGCAAGGAGGAGAAGCATGGATAGAAAGAGGATGTGTGAGGATGATTTATGTATGTCTACTTGTGATTAATACATTTTGTTATTTTGTTTGTTTTGTTGTCATTTTGCTAGAGTACTATCAGGGAATTATTTTTTTCTGTGTTGGTTTTTATATGTGTTGGTGTGTATATATATATATATCTACACACGCAGACACACAATGCCGCCAACAGATTTCCTGGCGCCCAGGACTAAAATTTCACCCCCCGATCTGTGTTGACGGCCTTGCAAGCCCTCCCCTTTCACACCTGTATTTCTCTCCCCCCTCTGTCTCTCACTTTTCCCCCACTCACTCTCTCCCCTCCCATGGCACGTGTAGCAGCGGCCACCGGGGACAAAGCCTTACACCCCCTCTCTCCCCCCCTCCATTGTCACTCAATTACCCCCTCTCACTCAATCCTGCTCCATCAATCCCCCCCCCCTCCTCACTCATTTCCCCCTCCTGCCCTGGCCACACACAATCCCCCTCAATACCGATAGAATTCCCCCTCCCAATACAGAAACAATACCCCCTCCCAATACAGACACAATACCCCCTCCCAAAACAGGCACCACAACTCCCCTGATGCAAACACCACTACACCCCCCCCCCCGATATAAACACGCCTCCCACCAGATATAAACACCATTACCCCCCCCCCAGATAGCACTAGCCCCCTGAAACAATTACAGTACCACCACCCCCCCCAAATATAATTACCACCACCCCCCAAATACAATTACCACCCCCCTGATGCAAACACCACTACCCCCCAGATACCACTTCCCCGATACAATTACCACCACTACCTCCAAATATAATTGCCACAACACCTCCAAATACAATTACCACCACCCCCAAATACAATTACCACCACCCCCTGATGCAAACACCACTACCCCCCAGATACCACTACCCCGATACAATTACCACCACTACCTCCAAATATAATTCTCACAACACCTCCAAATACAATTACCACCACCCCCAAATACAATTACCACCGCTCCAAATACAATTACCAACCCCCCAAACACAATTACCACCGCCCCCAAATACAATTACTACCACCCACCCCCCCATATACAATTACCACCACCCACCCCCCATATACAATTACCACCACGCCCAAATACAATCACCCCACACCCAAACTATAACTACCACCACCCTCCAAATATTATTAGCACCCCCACCCCAATTAATATAATATTGTGTCTGTGTGTGTGTATGTATGTGTGTGTGTCTGTCTGTCTGTCTGTGTGTGTGTGTATATATATGTGTCTGTGTGTGTATATGTGTCTATGTGTGCATATATGTGTGCGTGTGTGCGTGTGTGCGTGTGTGCGTGTGTGCGTGCGTGTGTGCGTGTGTGCGCGTGCGTGTGTGTGTGTTGTATGTGTGTGAATATATTTATCAAAGTTGCACAATGTTAATAAATAATTTATTCTCACCACATGTCTTTTTAATTTTTAAAATATTATATAATATACACACACACAGGTTCCCCAGTTACACACAAACACACAGACCACTTCAAAGTGACACACACACACACACTGACAGCTACCAAGTGACACACACACACAGTGATACCCGCCTCCCAAGTGCGCTTGCTGTCTCCTCTGCCAGAGCAAAAAGCAAGCAACAGCGAGCAGCAGCACAAAAGTGTTTACTATGTCCAAGGCCTAAGGTATGTGCTGCCATTAAGCAAGCACTATTAAGAGTCCCCCCCCCCCCATAAGACCCCCTGCTTCAAATTCCACATGTATTAAAAAAAGGAAAGCAGCAATGCTGTTACACTCTTTCTCTTGCTGCCCCCAGAGACCTGCCGCCCCTAGGCCGCAACTTACCTGCTTAACGAAATTGTGGGTAATCAGCGCATTAATAAAGGCAGTATGCTCGGCTGGTTACCCCTATTTCGTATTGGGGATGAAGGGGTTAATTTTATGTGCACTGTACATGTGTTATTTTTCCCTCTGTCCCTTATTGTCCCCATTTTGCAGGAGTGTATGTGCCTGCAATAGTGTATAACCTAGTACACTGACGTTACTGGCTTTGGACACAAGATGCCGCTGCGAATGCTAAACCACAAGTTAAGTGGATAAGCGTGGTGCAGTCTCTTTGTTCCATTGCCAAGTATAGGTATCCATTACTGAGACTGGAAGCCATAACCGCAGAGTCAATTGAATCAAAGGGCTGCGGTTTCCCGTCTCAAGTGGTACTCGGATACAATGTATCTCCGTCCCGGTTAATGGCGCGTCTTGAAAAGCAACTCGCAATTGGCGTGGGAACTCGGTCAGTTCAAGAAGAAGCAATAACTCGGGAAGGAAAAGGGCCAGCAACCTGAAACTTGGTATGCAGCCCCAGTGTAACACCCGAAGCACCCACATATTGAAAATATATTTGTAGGATAAGGGAAACATGTATTTTTAATAAAGTGTATTTTTGCTGCAGTTTTAAAAGGGCAGACAGGATGATCCTTTTTTCTACTGTCATTGAAATGCACATAGGGACCAAATGTTTTGACACCTATGAGCTAGGACACTTTCCTATGCAAGCTTCTTAGACCACATGCTGAGGCAATGCCATGAGTCTAGGGAAGTGATGCATATAAGAGCCCCAGAGTCAGGATGTGTGAATTAGCCAGGATGGTTGCTAAATAGGAGATCCTGTTAGCCATCTAGGCTAGCTCACACCCTGAGTTTCAATCCCAGTCTGGAAGGCACCAGGTAGAAGGGGGGGTACACATATGCTAAGCACGCAAGGTAGCAATGTCGCACAGGTGCGTGTTAGGAGGATATCCCTATAGTGCCCCGTGACAGAGTGAAGTCAACTCCTATCAGTTACGCCTGGGAGACATATGTCTGAGTGCTTCATCCAGCACTCATAGGGGTTAACTTAGGTAGTCAGGAAGTAAGCTGACACCTGAGAGCCAGAAAGATAGAAAATGATCTTGTTACCAGCAGTAGCTGGCTCTCTCAGACAAGAGCACATGGATAGATGTACTGCTAGCCAGAAGGATACAACACTACTTACTGCAGCCAAAGTAAGATTTGTTTCATTTGTTTTCATGACTGCTTAAAAGACTCTGAAGGTTTGGTTATGGTTTAGCCAGCCAGCCTGCTAGATAGGTCTGCTGTGTTAGTCAGTTTTTCTCCCATCATGGAGCAGAATTTATTTTGTTAAAGGGACAGTGTACCCGCATGTTATGTTACTGTGGAGAAATAAAGCCATTGAACATTTTTCATTATCCTGAAACTACACGTGTGGACTGTTCCCTGACCTCGGCTACAGGCCGTCCTGCCACAAGCCCACTCTCCAAACTGTGGGAAAGTTGGGGATTGGGAATGGGAAAATTCCCACGAGGGGGATTGGGTGTGTATGTTGGAGATAGGCTCTCAAACCCTATATATATGCTGCCCAAGCTATCCCCGTTGTCTTTCGTTTTCATTCTACAATGTGAGCGGACTTCCATCACGCTTCTTACAGCGGATAAGAGCAGCAACGAGTGTGGGACGCAAAGAGTCTTATCACATCAGAACCAAGGACATATCTCTGCGCCAGGACTCCGTTATTGCTGGGGGTATCTATCAGACCCCAGCGGACCAGAAAGAACTTTGCACCGTTCACAGAAGGATTGGGCTGGCAATATGCGCTCTTGCAAAAGCACTGCATTTTGAAGGACAATATTCTGGTGCTTTGCACCTTTCTGGTCATTCTATCCCATTTCTCCTTTCAGTAAGTTTTTTTGTTAAGTATATTCTGAGGTTGTCGTGTGTCTGTCTAGTAAGGAAATAAATGACAATTTCTTTTGCTCAACTTGTGTGCTCAATCTAGTTCCCCAAAAATATAAAATTGTATTACAAGTCAGTCCCCGTGACAGACGGGCCTGTTCGAGGAGTCAGGGTTGTTGGGGTAGGGGGTAGCAGAGGTAATGAAGGGAGTAGTTGCCCCTAGGAAGGGTGGTTAGGCCCTCCTGGGTGGTTTGTGGTAGGGGTTTAACCCCTTGTTTGTCTTAGTAATTAGTAAAGCATTGTATGGAAATGCTTTACTAGCCACTTTGGTAGCCAAGGGGGAAGGTAGTCTGGTTTAATGTTAATCTTAACCCCTTTGGTGCCTGTGGTATACCTTAGTAGCTATAGACATCAAAAGGGGTTAATGTAATGTCTACCATAGGTTTTTGTAATAATAGAACCAAATAATTGACATATTAGTAATGTGATCACGATGCGGTAATTAATGTGCTATTAACAGTCGCATTAATTCCCGCATTGCGTCAAGTAAAAAACTATCACACCCGGGTACATTATTACCGACATCTTGATGACTTAAGTCATAAAATTGTGGTAATAAGAAGTGATACCTTTTTTCCGGGTGCAATATTAACTCAATTTTAACGGAGTTTGATGACTCCCAGCCACGATCTCCCTTTATTCCTATTCCTCTACAAAAAGATGGGCATATATGTGTATAACTAAACAAAAATATGTCTGCAACACAAAAAGTAGGATTTTGGTTGGATAATGTATGGCTCTTTTCCGGTTTTATACAGAATGCCGTGGGGAGGGGGGGGGTCCCAAGTTCTATACTAAGGAACTCAATGAATATCATTGCAAGTATCTGTCTGTACGTTGTAGATTTTTGGAATTGGAACAAATGGTTGCCATTTCATCTCTTAAGAAATAATAGGTTTGCTGCTTTAAGATTACATGTAAATTATGCTCTTTCTAAGGAGTACCTGAGTTTCTGAGGAATTGCCATTATAAAGGGACAGACTGCAACAGAAATGTTGAAATTAAATTCTCCCTGTGCACAGCCACAATTATAATAACCAACACAATTATAAAATATAATGGATAGAGCACAATAGGATCCCTATGAGAACAGCCACTCATGTTCCCTGATGACATCACATAATCTGTAGTGCAGGAAAATAGATAAGAGTAACATTGTGCCTTAGGCAACATGTGCTTTGAGTTACAACGCTTTTCTAAGACAGTTCAATTCCCTGTTCAAGTTCTCACTGTCCTTTACCTCAATGCATATTACATTATATATAGAAAACTTAATTCACACAAGAATCCATGGCATTTACATTCTTCACCTCTAAAACATGCATGCAGTGAACTGGAAATGTATATTTTTAAATTGAATGAGGAAAAAAGAGATTAATTCATCTCAACATTGACAGCATCCACCTTCCTTTTCCAACCCTCTCCCTCCCCCCTCCCTTCCCATCCCCGCTCCACAGTCCACAAACTATGCTGGTACCTAATTCTGTTAGACAAAGGTTGTGGCTAATATGTCTGGATAATGTGTTCAAAGCATTAGCAGTAGCAGTTAGTTGCCAACGAGCATGTAGCCATATTGCAACATTAGCAGCATTATCAATGTCTCTCTGGCTACATGAGAAAGCAGGGGACCATGAATACAGTATATTATAGAACATGCCAAAATATTAAGCTGTCTGGCGGAGCAAGGGGTGCAAAATGCTCATGCAGAGTATACACATTTCTTGCAGTGCTAAGCCGTTTTCAACTGCAATGTAATAGGGCATAGTACTGCATGTACAGTACAAATCAATCTTGAAATAGCCCTAAAGCCAGTGGAGATGGGAGGAGATGCCCACCCTGTGGTTGTGAATGCTTCCGATTGATGCACAATTGTCATAATCCTGCTGCTCAAGGATATTACTGCTTTTTTGTATTTGTGGTTGAAATAATCATGCTACTCTGACCCCCACTACTTACCAGGACTCTGAGATAAACTGGGTGATTTTTTTTAACTCACTGCAAACATCCCACCTTTATTTAGCAAACCTAGTCGGAGCTGCTCAGAAAGTAAGTAAAGCAATTGCAACATTCTAGATCCATTTACTATTGTAGTTTTCCAGATTCAGAGTGCTATGTTCAATGTGCCCCAAATCAGTACTGATTACTTGACCACTTGGCAATGTACGTTGCCACATTTATGGTACTTTGGAGGGGCAGCCATTTATGCTGCTTGTGAAGATCAGTATTCTGCAACCACAAGGTCATATGCAGGATATGAGTATGGCCAGATAGCTGAACTCATCCCTATTTGAAAGCACAGCGAGTCCTTTATTATATTCTTAACTTTATTGAGAAAGTCACAGCAAAATAAAGGGTACATGTAGATGTCACTGAGTGGTGAGAGAGTGCTTCTCTATGTGAAGGTGCTTTTGTATGAAGGGAAGGTCAAACGAATGGCTTTGCAAGGGAGTAAATAGCACAAGTACTCACTCAGCCTGCTTGGATGGAAAAGGAAGTGTGATATTACTGTCACACAGGAAAAAAGTGACAGGACTGTGCTAACTGTGAACACAGACAGGGGAGTAAGGGAAAATTCACTTAGCTACGGGGATTAATGAGGTTGTCAAGGCAACCAGCTATTGACAGTCTGGAGAGGGGAATGTAACTAAAATGTAGCAGTTCCACATACACTGGGAGTTACAGGTGCAGGGAAAGCTTACATCCAAAATGGAGAAGCCTGGCAGTCAAAACTGCAAAGGGAAACAGAAAAATAAACAGTCCTGTTCCAGGACAATCAGTTCTGAAGAAAGGATTTCAATCTGCAGAAGGATACACGTCTGTAGGGCATATCCAAACTGGGCAACTGGTTACAGACCCTACATGCTCAGAGGGCATTCTATTCATTATGAGGCTTTGGCATGTTACTCCATTAACATTATATCTGTCATGGTTAGAGCCCTCAGTTTCCCATCAACATCTATAGTTCATTGGCTGCCACTGTAGTGAAAATGGGCTAATGTTCAAAAACTATGCCCTGATAACAACTACAACTTCTTCTTGGGAGATTCAGTTTGTGTCAAGATGAGTAAAAAACGTGGTTTATGCCACGTGGTCTATATATAGGGTGACCAGGCGTCCCCGTTTTTCCGGGACAGTCCCGGTTTTTCATGTGCTGTCCCGGTTGCCGGTCCGTCCCGGAAATGTCCCGGGTTTTCCGCCATGTTCCTGATTTTTTTTTAATATATATATATGTGTCGGCGGTGCGCGGGGGGCGGCGGCGACTAGGAGAATGCAGCAGCCCGGCGAGTATTTTTTATTATTGCCAGGGGTTGGGCTTCTGTAAAAACATGCTGGGCTGCATGTGATTGGATGGAGGAAGTCGAGGGGCGGGACTTTGGCTCTCCCTGGCTTTTCCTCCCCACTCTACATCCCCCCCAGAACCCGCTCACAGCAGCTTGCGGCACTTCCTGTGCCTGCTGCTATTGGCCGTGCCTCAGTCTGCCGCCTCCGCTAAACCCGCAGCCGCCTGAGGTAGGCATAGGGTGGGAGAGAGTTGGAGATGAAAGATGCAGGGGGGGGGAGATGAAAGATGCAGGGGGGGAGAGATGAAAGATGCAGGGCGGGGGGGAGAGATGAAAGATGCAGGGGGGCAGATGAAAGATGCAGGGGGGAGAGATGAAAGATGCAGGGGGGGGAGAGATGAAAGATGCAGGGGGGGACAGATGAAAGATGCAGGGGGGGGCAGATGAAAGATGCAGGGGGGGGGGAGAGATGAAAGATGCAGGGGGGGGAAGATGAAAGATGCAGGGGGGGACAGATGAAAGATGCAGGGGGGACAGATGAAAGATGCAGGGGGGGGACAGATGAAAGATGCAGGAGGGGAGAGATGAAAGATGCAGGAGGGGAGAGATGAAAGATGCAGGAGGGGAGAGATGAAAGATGCAGGGGGGGAGAGATGAAAGATGCAGGGGGGGAGAGATGGGAGATGCGGGGGGGAGAGATGGGAGATGCAGGGGGGAGAGATGGGAGATGCGGGGGGGGGGAGAGATGGGAGATGCAGGGGGGAGAGATGGGAGATGCAGTGGGGGAGAGATGGGAGATACAGAGGGGGGAAAGATGGGAGATTTTAATTAATGTCACCCCTATACACACAAACACACACTGCAGCCCCCACCTCTGTATACAGAAATGCACACTGCAGCCAAGGTTGCCACCTTCTATTGAAGGCTAACCCCGAGATAATTTTTCTTAGATCTTTTTATTATATATTTATCTTGCCTTTGGCTGTATCCTCCCCTCCAAATTCCGTCAATATGGCTGCGCGACGTCACGTAATGCCCATTGCCCTAACAACGAGATGCTCTGTGACGTCACGTGGCACCAAGTTGTCATGACAACGGGATGCATTATGGGGACGAGGCATCACATTGTCATGGCAACATGTCACCACCTGACGTTAGAGTGTCTCGTTGTCATGGCAACAGGGGGCGTGACGTGATGTACATTGTTTTAGAAATATTTTTTTTTAAGTGTCCCGGTTTTTCATTTTGAAAATCTGGTCACCCTATCTATATAAAAATGTTATCCAGATATATTAAAGGACCTCAGCATGTACCATACAACCTGGAAGAAACATGGGAGTGTGGGATCTGACTACAGCTTTTAAACACATCTAAGATTTCTACAGGTTTCAGGAGGGAAGGACATTTCAGAGAAAGAGAAATGCTACAGGTGATTCTCTGAAGCTGCAGGCGGATGGTGGGGTTAGGGGAATTGGGGGAAATATGGTGGTGAAATCCTGGAACAGCCTCCCAGCAGAGGTGGGAGAGGCTGGGAAAGTAAGGGAATTTTAAGACTGCTTAAGCTATCCAATATATTAAACAAAACCAGGAGCAGAAATACTTAATAACGCAGAAAAGAGTAGTTAAGACATTGGAATAGCAGTGTGTGAATATTACAATTTGTTCTGTACTCACAGGACATCTATCGTTACAGAATCTGCAGAACACATTTTATAAGTGTAGCCAGGTCACCCTTTGCCCCCTGCGACCCCCTCGGGAGCCTCCGTGGGCACAAGCGATGCCGGGTACTGCCGGAGGCCAGCGGCAGACCCGACGGCCATCCCAAGGGTGGGGGCCGTTGCAGGGAGCGGTGCGCTGTCTCCGCGAGCGGGCCGGTTGCCGGGGACGCGATCGGGCTGTTGCTAAGGCCGCGGTCGCGTCTCTAAAGTCCCGGCGGCCGGCGAGGAGAGCGCCGCCATTGCGCTTCAAGTCGCGCATGCGCAGTGATCGCGCGAGGGCAGGAGAGCCCCAGATAGCTTGCGCCTGCGCAGGAAAGGCGCGCACGCGGCCCCAATGCCAGGATAGGCTCTATGGGACTACAACTCCCATGGAGCATAGCGAGGGAGGCACCAGGTGCCTCATGGGAGCCAATAGGGCTGCAGGACTGCCCTGGAGGAAAGGATACATTTCGCGGGCTTGCACCACGCTAGTCAGTCAGCGGAGGGACCCTGTGAGGGAAGGAGGTAGGGTACAGGAGAGAGGGACTCCCCTGTATTAGGCCAGCACCCCCCTTGGTCCAGGATAGCTCAGCTCCCCAGTAAGGTGAGTGTTGCCAGGGGCAGCCCTCAGGTTAGGGACCCTGCCACTTATATTAGTGGGAGCTGAGAGAAGGAAGTCTGCAGTTAGAGAGTTGGAGTCAGGGAGCTGTTAGGGAAGTAGGGTGTAGGGAGCGAGTGCAGCTTCTGCCCCATATAGGTACCTACACTCCAGGTAGACCCCAACTCCCCACTAGTTGGGTGGGTAACTGTTCAGAAGGTGATAGAGAGTTGGAGCTAGGGAGCTGTGAGGGAAGAAGGGTGCGGGGAGTGAGAGCAGCTCCTGCACCCCATAGGTACCCACACCCCAGGTAGGCCCCAACCCCCCGCTAGCGTAGTGGGTTAAGTACTGAGGGAGGCCCAAGATCGGGACGCTGCCCTTAGTGTTGTTAGAGTGCTGCATTGTCAGGGTCACAGCGAGCAGTGCTGTGAGGTCTGATAGGCAGGCACCTTGTTGCGCAGCACGTTGGCTGCAGCCTCCAGTGAGTTACAGCTTGCTGCGGTAGGCGCTGGGACTAGTCAGAGAGTAGTGGGTCTGGAGAAGGGCTATAGCTGTTCTAGTCACCTTGAGGTAGCGCTAGGGGTAGGATGCCTGAAGGGATAGCCTGTTAACGAGGTCAGGAATTCTGGAGAGGATCTGCACTAGGCTAGCCAACAGTAGGTAGACGCCCAAGTACTGCATGGAAGAGTACTCTAGTCCATTCCAGATCACTTACCGAAGGGACTTGGGTAGTTGGGGGAGTGGGACAGGTCATTACCCCTGCAGGCCCTAGGAGTTCCCCAAGCCACTACAGGTTGCTGTACTACAGGGACAGGCCCTAGGTTAGGGTTCCTGTCACGTTAGTACCACTTATATAGATAGGGACACAGCGGCTGCTGCTGTTCCTGTGGAAGCGGTTGGACCCACGTTGGGGTCCTCAGAGACGATTCCAGAGTGGGACCGCCCTAGTGGTCCGCACGTGCAAGGAGTTCGGTTGGAGGATCAGACGGACTCATCACACGTCTGACCCTTTGAGAAGTTTGTTGCTGACCCGAGCACCGGAGTGCTCGGCAGGTATTATACCATCACATGTGCACCAACAGGCCTAGAGGTTCCTAGTGACTGCGCAGTCACCCATTGACTATCTCTGTAGGAGTACGGGACATTGGGTGGGGTTCTTGGGACACTGGGTGGGATCACCTAGTGTTTGGGAATCGTCCTGCGAGACGTCACTGTTAGTGTCTCACCGTGAGAGAGACACAGGTTATCATTATTATTCGTTAGTAAAGTCCTTAGTTATATAATCACTGTGTGTGTGGTTTCTGATTGGGTTCCTATGTAGGGTCATTCTACACTTCCATAGAATCCTACACAGGTGGAGGCGCTGAAAGAAGATCTGTTCCAGAGGATTCACCCCAGGCTCTCATTAGCGGAGGCTCCGACCTCCTGTGAGCCTGCAGGTATACGCACCACACCGGTAACACCGCATGTTCTACTCACCCACACTATATATGAGATTGGGTGGGGTGGAATACCCGTTACATAAGCAATCAGTGCAAAAGAAAGAATAAGTTACATTCACTGAACACCAAAAATAGATGAATTAAACTAAGCTGTGGTGGAAAGCTCATTTTATTAATTTGCATAATTATATAACTTTCAGTCATGAGGAAGAATAAGAGGCTTGTTAGGTATTAAATGCCAAAAGGGATAATCTTTTCCACACGGGTGACACAAAAATAATTTGACAGGAGACTTTTAAGGAGCGGATTCCCAGAGGTTTGAGGAGGGTTTTTCCCAGTCTTCCCCCATAATCGATTTCAGGTTGAACGCCTTGAAATATTCCAGACGATGGCTACGAATGTAAACAAATATAAATTAGGGGTGAACCATAACAAATGTTTAAAAAATAAAACTCTTTAAAGCTGCAAAACAGTACATCTTTTTGTTGTTGTTGTAGGATTGAAGCAGGGAGTCTCCACAGCTGAACCCTGTCTCTGGGGACCCCCTGCTTCAGGAGATACCTCCGTAGAGGGTGCCGGAGCAGGTACATGAAGCACAGATTGTAATGTGATGTGTTCATTCTACACGTAACTTTTTTATCTTATATTTGTGCCAACTCTAAGGCCTTGGGCATATTGCCTCGGGCCGCACTGATCAGTGCTCCTGCTCTGCCTCCCCTGCTCAAACTGGAGCTTTTTTGTGTCCTGGCAGGCGAGGCAGTGAGCGCGCTTTGGGGGCGGTGCATAGGCGGGGCGGAGGCGGGGCGGGAGGCGGATCGGAGGCGGGCGGGAGGCAGGGCTAGTCCCTCGCTCCCATTGGATGTGAGCAGTCACTTGACCGCTCCTCCGCTTCCCTGAGCGGCAAATTTTAAATTTGCCTGTCTCTCCAAAATACCTGAGCCTCCGCACGCATGCGGAAGCGGCTGATAAAGCCACGCTGATGACAGATGCAGGGGGTAAGTGCATCTGCTCAGCGTGGCTCAGCACGGCTCAGCAAGGCTCACCCTACTATGTCCCAGGCCTAAAGTGGCATAAACATGTCTGGCTAACAATTACACCACATGTAGAAAACTCTCTTACATTTGAACCTCCATTTGCACTTCCTTTATGATGATACCTCTCCCTCCAATTGCTTCCCATTTGACAAAAAAAAGAAAAGAAATGGTGCTATTTAAGCACTGATTTTGCCCCAGTTTTGTAGTCCGACTTTAGTAAATGCCCCCTTATACTGTGTCTAATGCCAAATTGTGTAACTGTGGTTACATTACCTGGTTATTAATCAATGACTCTGAAGAAGCGTGCTTCCACACTGGTGAAGCATAGAATAACCACAAGATATTTGCATTACAATACTTTCTATGTAATAGTATTTTACAGAAAAATCAGAAATGTAAGTGTGAAGCCTTTCCATGTGGTGTTAAATTGGTATAAGGCTCTGTTAAATAAAAGACTATCATGCCCACGCCATCCACAGAAAAGGCCAACCCTAAACCAACATTTGCCTCATCCTATGTCCAAGCCTTATAAAGTAACTAGGGGGGGAAAGGGGAGCGGAGGGGGGGGGGGAAGGGGAGCGGAGGGGGGGGGGGAAAGGGGAGCGGAGGGGGGGGGGGAGGGGAGCAGAGGGGGGGGGGAAAGGGGAGCGGAGGGGGGAAAGGGGAGCAGAGGGGGGGGAAAGGGGAGCAGAGGGGGGGAAAGGGGAACAGAGGGGGGGAAAGGGGAGCGGAGGGGGGGGGAAAGGGGAACAGAGGGGGGGAAGGGGAGCGGAGGGGGGGAAAGGGGAGAGGAGGGGGGGAAAGGGGAGCGGAGGGGGGAAGGGGGGGCGTTTTGGGGAGCAGAGGGGGGGGAAGCGGAGGGGGGGGAAGGGGGAGCGGAGGGGGGGAAGGGGGAGCGGAGGGGAGGGGGGGGAAGGGGGAGCGGAGGGGGGGAAGGGGGGGAAGGGGGAGCGGAGGGGGGAAGGGGGGGGAAGGGGGAGCGGAGGGGAGGGGGGGGAAGGGGGAGCGGAGGGGAGCGGAGGGGAGGGGGGGAAGGGGGAGCAGAGGGGGGGGAAAGGTGAGCGGAGGGGGGGAAAGGGGAGTGGAGGGGGGGAAGGGGGAGCGGAGGGGGAGCAGATGGGGGGAAGGGGGGGGAAGGGGGGGAGCGGAGGGGAGGGGGGGGAAGGGGGAGCGGAGGGGAGGGGGGGTAGGGGGAGCAGAGGGGAGGGGGGTAGGGGGAGCGGAGGGGAGGGGGGAGGGGGAGCGGAGGGGGGGGAAAGGGGAGCGGAGGGGGGAAAGGGGAGATGGGCGGGGGGAAAGGGGAGTGGGCGGGGGAAAGGGGAGTGGGCGGGGGGAAAGGGGAGTGGGCGGGGGATAGGGGAGTGGGCGGGGGATAGGGGAGTGGGCGGGGGATAGGGGAGTGGGCGGGGGAAGTGGGCGGGGGATAGGGGAGTGTGCGGGGAAAAAGGGGAGTGGGGGAAAGGGGAGTGGGGGAAAGGGGAGCGGAGGGGGGGGAAAGGGGAGCGGAGGGGGGGAAAGGGGAGCGGAGGGGGGGGGAAAGGGGAGCAGAGGGGGGGGGAAGGGGAGAGGAGGGGGGGGAAAGGGGAGCGGAGGGGGGGAAAGGGGAGCGGAGGGGGGGAAGGGGAGTGGGGGGGAGGGGGAGAGGGGGGGAAGGTGGAGTGGGGGGGAAGGGGGAGTGGGGGGAGTGGGGGGAGGGGGAGTGGGGGGGAGGGGAGTGGGGGGGGAAGAGGGAGTGGGGGGGCGGGGGAGTGGGGGGGAAAGGGGAGCGGAGGGGGGGAAAAGGGGAGTGGAGGGGGGGGGGAAAGGGGAGCGGAGGGGGGGTGGGAAAGGGGAGCGGAGGGGGGGTGGGAAAGGGGAGCGGAGGGGGTGGGAAAGGGGAGCGGAGGGGGGGGAAAGGGGAGCGGAGGGGGGGGAGAAAGGGGAGCGGAGGGGGGGGAAAGGGGAGCGGAGGGGGGGAAAGGGGAGCAGAGGGGGGGAAAGGGGAGCGGAGGGGGGGAAAGGGGAGCAGAGAGGGGAAATTGGAGCAGAGAGGGGGGAAAGGGGAGCAGAGGGGGGGGGGGAAGGGGAGCGGAGGGGGGGAAAGGGGAGCGGAGGGGGGGGAAAGGGGAGCGGAGGGGGGGGATAGGGGAGCGGAGGGGGGGATAGGGGAGCGGAGGGGGGGAAAGGGGAGCGGAGGGGGGGAAAGGGGAGCAGAGAGGGGGGAAAGGGGGGGAGCGGAGGGGGGGAAGGGGTGAGCGAGGGAGCGGGGGGGAAAGGGGGAGCGGGGGGGAAGGGGTAACGGAGGGGGAGTGGAGGGGGGGAAGAGGAGGAAGGGGGAGAGGAGGGAGGGGGGGAAGGGGGAGTGGGGGGGAAGGGGAATGGGGGAAAGGGGGAGTGGGGGGGAAGGGGGAATGGGGGAAAGGGGGAGTGGGGGGGGAAGGGGGAGTGGGGGGGAAAGGGGGAGTGGGGTGGAAGGGGGGAGTGGGGAGAGGGAAGGGGAAGTGGGGGGGGAAGGGGGAGTGGGGGGGGAAGGGGGAGTGGGGGGGAAGGTGGAGTGGGGGGGAAGGGGGAGTGGGGGGGAAGGGGGAGTGGGGGGGGAGGGGGAGTGGGGGGGGAAGGGGGAGTGGGGGGGAGGGGGTGTGGGGGGGGAAGGGGGAGTGGGGGGGAAGGGAGAGAGGGGGGGAAGGGAGAGTGGGGGGGAAGGGGAGTGGGGGGGGGAGTGGGGGGAAGGGAGAGTGGGGGGGGAAGGGGGAGTGGGGGGGAAGGGGGAGTGGGGGGGAAGGGGGAGTGGGGGGGAGGGGGAGTGGGGGGGGAGGGGGAGTGGGGGGAGGGGGAGTGGGGGGGAAGGGGGAGTGGGGGGGAAGGGAGAGAGGGGGGGGAGTAGGGAGAGTGGGGGGGGAAGGGAGAGTGGGGGGGAAGGGAGTGTGGGGGGAAGGGGAGAGTGGGGGGAAGGGGGAGTGGGGGGGAAGGGGGAGTGGGGGGGGAAGGGGGAGTGGGGGGGGAAGGGGGAGTGGGGGGGGAAGGGGGAGTGGGGGGGGAAGGGGGAGTGGGGGGGAAGGGGGAGTGGGGGGGGAAGGGGGAGTGGGCGGGGAAAAAGGGGAGTGGGCGGGGAAAAAGGGGAGTGGGCGGGGAAAAAGGGGAGTGGGTGGGGGAAAGGGAAGTGGGCAGGGGAAAGGAGAGTGTGCGGGGGATAGGGAAGTGGGCGAAAGGGGAGTGGGGGAGAAGGGGAGTGGGGGGGGAAAGGGGAGTGGGGGGGGAAAGGGGAGTGGGGGGAAAGGGGAGAGGGGGGGAAAGGGGAGAGGGGGGGAAAGGGAGAGGGGGGGGGAAAGGGGAGAGGGGGGGGGAAAGGGGAGAGGGGGGGAAAGGGGAAAGGGGGGGGGGAAGGGGAGTGGGCAGGGGAAAGGGGAGTGGGCGGGGAAAAAGGGGAGTGGGCGGGGGATAGGGGAGTGGGGGGGGAAAGGGGAGTGGGGGAAAGGGGAGTGGGGGGGAAAGGGGAGTGGGGGGAGGTGGAGTGGGTTGGGGAAGGGGGAGTGGGGGGGAGGGGGTGTGGGGGGGAAGGGGGAGTGGGGGGGAAGGGGGAGTGGGGGGGAAGGGAGAGAGGGGGGGAAGGGGGAGTGGGGGGGGAAGGGGAGTGGGGGGAAGGGAGAGTGGGGGGGAAGGGGGAGTTGGGGGAAGGGGGAGTGGGGGGGGAAGGGGGAGTGGGGGGGAAGGGGGAGTGGGGGGGAGTGGGGGGGAAGGGGGAGTGGGGGGAGGGGGAGTGGGGGGGAGGGGGAGTGGGGGGAGGGGGAGTGGGGGGGGAGGGGGAGTGGGGGGAAGGGGGAGTGGGGGGGAAGGGGGAGTGGGGGGAAGGGAGAGTGGGGGGGAAGGGGGAGTGGGGGGGAAGGGGGAGTGGGGGGGGAAGGGGGAGTGGGGGGAAGGGAAGTGGGTGGGGGAAAGGAGAGTGTGCGGGGGATAGGGGAGTGGGCAGGGGATAGGGGAGTGGGCGAAAGGGGAGTGGGGGAAAGGGGAGTGGGGGGGGGGAAAGGGGAGTGGGGGGGGGAAGGGGAGTGGGGGGGAAAGGGGAGTGGGGGGGAAAGGGGAGAGGGGGGGGGGAAAGGGGAGTGGGCGGGGAAAAGGGGGAGTGGGCGGGGGAAAGGGGAGTGGGCGGGGGAAAGGAGAGTGTGCGGGGGATAGGGGAGTGGGCGGGGGATAGGGGAGTGGGCGGGGGATAGGGGAGTGGGCGAAAGGGGAGTGGGGGAAAGGGGAGTGGGGGAAAGGGGAGTGAGGGGGGAAAGGGGAGTGGGGGGGAAAGGGGAGTGGGGGGAAAGGGGAGAGGGGGGGGAAAGGGGAGAGGGGGGGAAAGGGGAGAGGGGGGGGAAAGGGGAGAGGGGGGGAAAGGGGAGAGGGGGGGGAAAGGGGAGAGGGGGGGGAAAGGGGAGAGGGGGGGGGAAAGGGGAGTGGGGGGAAAGGGGAGTGGGGGGGGAAGTGGAGTGGGGGGGGGGAAAGTGGAGTGGGGGGGGAAAGGGGAGTGGGGGGGGTTGAGAGCAGGGGGCATATGTATTGTCATAATTTATGTATGTGCATGCCCTCTCCCCCCCCGTCCGGGCGTCCGTTCCCCCGCTGTCTCGGTGGCTGGCTGGCCGCTCCCCCTTCTTGGTTCCCCGATGGCTCAGGGCTCGCTCTTCGCTCCCCCGTTCCCCATTCCCCGTGACTCGGGGCTCGCTCCCCCGTTCCCCGTGACTCAGGGCTCGCTCCCCCGTTCCCCGTGACTCGGGGCTCGCTCCCCCGTTCCCTGTGACTCGGGGCTCGCTCCCCCGTTCCCCGTGACTCGGGGCTCGCTCCCCCGTTCCCGTGACTCGCTCCCCCGTGACTCGCTCCCCCGTGACGCGCTCCCCCGTTCACCGTGACGCGCTCCCCCGTGACGCGCTCCCTTGTGACGCGCTCCCCCATTCCCCGTGACGCGCTCCCCCGTTCCCCGTGACGCGCTCCCCCGTTCCCCGTGATGCGCTCCCCCATTCCCCGTGACGCGCTCCCCCGTTCCCCGTGACGCACTCCCCCGTTCCCCATGACGCGCTCCCTCGTTCCCCGTGACGCGCTCCCCCGTTCCCCGTGACGCGCTCCCCCGTTCCCCGTGACGCGCTCCCCGTTCCCCGTGACGCGCTCCCCGTTCCCCGTGATGCGCTCCCCCGTTCCCCGTGATGCGTTCCCCGTGACGCGCTCCCCGTGACGCGCTCCCCCTGACGCGCTCCCCGTGATGCGCTCCCCGTGACGTGCTCCCCCATTCCCCTTGACGCGCTCCCCTGTTCCCCGTGACGCGCTCCCCCGTTCCCCGTGATGCGCTCCCCCGTTCCCCGTGACTCGCTCCCCCGTTCCCTGTGACGCGCTCCCCCCCCCTGCGATCGCTTGGTCCCCTGATGTGTCGGACTGAGGCGCGTGCAGGCGGCGGCAGGAAGCTCGTGCATGTGTGGGCCTGTGTGGGCCTGTGTGGGCCTGGGGCCTGGCTTGTGTGGGCCTGTGGCGCTAGGCTGAAATAGGTGAGTTACTGGGGCCATCAGTTGAGGCGGGACGCGCAATGGTGTGACTTACCTGGGCGGGCGGACGGGGGGGGGGGCGTGAGTGTGTGTTGTGTGTCCTTTGGCCCGTCACTCCGCCTCAGGCCAATGAGAGGCGGGCGGGGCCGGGCGGGCCAAGGGACCAATCAGATTTCCCCTAGGGACAGAGGCCATGCAGACAGGCATACAGTGCTTTCACAAATATAGTATAAGATGTATTCATACTTACAAGTTGGCGCTTTGTCCTTCACTGATATCCTCCTGAGGTATTGGATACAGAGCCTCGTATACTCTTCCAATACCAGAACCATGAATAGCATAGGAATTCATCATATCAACATCAGGTGGAAAATAATGCCACGGAATAAGAGCTGTGCCATGCCATTTCCCCCAGTTTAATGTCGTATCTGCTTCAAATTTCAATTCTAGTTCTTTCTAATGAAAAAGAAAGTAATTGCAATTGTATGCTACATTATACAGAAAATAAAAATACAATTTGTGAGCTCATTCACATGTCTCAGACAGGCCTGCAACCTGCTTTTCCCCATTATCTATTAGCATACAGTGCTTCCACTGCAGCCAAGGATTCTGGGTAATGACATGCAAATGAGCACTCGCAGTGCTACATTACATTCATTAAATAACTATCAGATGTAGCCAGCCTTATTGTTCCTAGTGATAATACAACACATTTGATTATAGTAGAATATAACAGAGCTTCTAAAGGATCCAATGGCAAAGCTGGTGCCCCCTACAGCTATATATCCCAGCATACTGTATCTCACCAAAAAGAACAATGAAGCTGGCTACAGCTACATTGTAAGCTCTTTGGGGCAGGGACTCCTTTTCCATAATGTTACTTTTATGTCTGAAGCGCTTATTCCCATGATCTGTTATTTGTTTTATGTGTTATTTATATGATTGTCACGTGTATTACTGCTGTGAAGCGATACTGTATGTCCATTAATGGCACTATATAAATAATGCCTAGTCACTTGAGAAAGACCTGTTGGTCGAAACGTTGCGTGGCACAATAAATTAGCTTAATTTAGAAAAACGTAGAGCGTTGGATCCTTCTTTTCCTGAGTATCACCCTGGAATATACCTAACAGATACTCCTTGAACCAGCAGCACCGGTAAACTGTACGTATTTATTCATTGTGGAGTGCAGCATACCCTTTTATTTCACTATATAAATAAAGACATACTGTGCATATAATACATTAGGATGGCTTTTCTGGCACAAAATTGGATCAGGGAAATCTAAATTTACATTTTGCATAATCTGCTCAATCAGTAACAAAAATGATATATTTCCCCCCTGTTTTTGGAGCACAGAAATGGACTGCATTTGCTGTACAGTAAATGAAAGGTACTAAACATTAAATGTTTCTGCGCAGCAAAAAAGAAGAAAGGGCATCAAAATAATCCGCCAAGTTTAACTTGGTGTAAACTCCAAAAAGAATAAAGTTACTATGTGAAAATATATTTGGTGCAGATGGGATGTTTCATTATGCAGTAGGGGTTAAAGAAAGGTATTATTTTCACAGTATGGCTATTATACCTTATATTACAGTGGTAATTTATATTCACTAACACTATAAATAAATAAAAAATCCACATCATTCTGTTTTCATTGGGATTAAATCAATCAGGTATTTAACATGACTCAACGTGTCACAAATCATATAAAACCACAAATTATTCATCTTATTTCTGAAGTCTTCTTACATATGACGCACATTTTCTGAAGGTTTGTAATACTTGTTAGCACTGAAAGTTTGATGCAAAAAATAAATGTTAAATATAATCTTAGTACATAGAGCCCCAAAAACCTTTTCTGTTATTTGGGCTTAAGCTACGTTTATAGTGCCGGCTACGGTCGCTGGAAAAATCTAATTGAGATGACTTCCGGCGATCGCGACCAAGCCGTCACACCCCGCTTACTATAAGCGAACAAGACGGCGGCAATGCATTTGTTTTGACGTGATGTTGCGTCGCTGTCACTATAAGCGCAGCCTCATGCTTACTGATAAAGAAGAAAGAAAAGAAGAAGAAATAGAAGCTGTCCCAACATTCACTCTACAAGACCATGTCTCTCTAGCCTAGAGTCTCCTACAAGAATAGGTTCACAATATTTTTCAACTTTCTCAGTAGTTAATAAAGATTACAATAGCAGCTCAGTAAAGAATTCTTAAAGTTCTTCCATCTACATCTGTGACAGGTGTCCTAGTTCGGTTGGAGTTTTGCAGAAATAAGTGATTGCTACTGTATGTGATAACTTACACAGAATGTATTTTTTAGACAAGTTTTTGACAGCTGCACAGTTAAGAACATAACGAAAGATACTGCAGTTGGGTATTATGTTTCAAATGCAGATCACTCCAGAAAGCATCTCAAAATTCAGGTACTCAAATGAATGTTCAAATCCACTCAAAAACAAAAAAATGATAATGCATTTTAGCACCAGATGAAGGGAATTTAAGAAGGTGACTGGATTTTTGACTCTGAGGAAGACAGCATTGCTCTTCAAAGCTTGCATTTAAAATACATTCTGCTAGCCCAAAAAAAGGTATCACCTATTAATGAAGTACAGTACTCACTCGTGCGCAAAAGCAATTGGGCTTACACAGCTACCAGATCAGATTTCTGATCCACTAACATCTCACTTCATATGTGTTTGCCACTTTTTTTTGCATGAGTCTTACCTACTGTATGTATATGGATACTTTCTCACTACAGTATGTCCTTCTAACCATCCCCAATCATGTTCTCATTCTTTAATACATCTTCTAACCCTCTTCATGTTTCTTTGTGTTCCCCCCATTCTCCTGATCTTAATACTCATTGCTTCTCTGCTTCTCTGCGTACAGTAACTCAACACATTTGATGACCAGTACTGCATGACGCGAGGAAGAGAACAAACCTCTGGAAAGCGTGACTAAAAATACATCCTGTTAATTGAATATGTCATTAAAGTATAATTAAGGAAGGGATCGCCTTAACATAATGTATGTTTTTGTAATGGCTTATTTTTACACAGCCCCACTACAACAATAGCCGCAAAACATCCATGTTTTGCATATGTTTCCTTAATCAGTTGTTTTTAAAGTGTTCTAACCGAAAACACACCTGAATAAATTACCTAAAAAGAATGGACACTGATTACTTGGAGTCATTCAAACTGAGATGCCTATTTCCCTTCCCAAGTCATATTATCAACGAGACACTTGGGATGAATTCAGTGCCTCTGAAAGGGAAATCTAATTCCACTGATCTAATCCTTTAACTCTATAATCAATCCTCCTGCATTGGGGCCCTTATGTTTTGAAGGATGAAGCCAGCTTTAAATGAAAGTGTATTCATATTTTAATATCAGAGATTCCCATGATGGCTGCAATATGTCACTAAACTTTCAATATAAACCTCACCATTGCATAACATTTTTGATATATAAAAAAAAAATGGATGTTAAGAGGACAAGCTGCCACTGAAAAGAAATGGGGGAAAAAAATATGCCTGTGTATTTTGCAAGTTCATTTCTTGTTTTTATCAGGCACAAATTGCAGAAGACCATCAGGAGGCTTCTTTCATGCTAAAGGTTAATGATTTTTAGGGAAACTAAACCGGACTGCAAGATTTTTAAGGATTACATTTTTCTTTCTCCAAAAATGGTTAAAAAAAAAATCTGTGTGTGCTGTGCACGCGCATGTTAAGTGAAACTTCTTTGACTTTTGTCACAGAAATTGTATTGGTGATGTTTTAATTAAAAATCAAAATACAATTTCATTGTCAAAACGATATAAATTTGACTTAGAACGCGCGTGCTCGGCACACATCCTCTGTATTTGCTATTTGCACTAAGCGTGAATTCCTCGTGTGTGCGTGTGACTGTGTGTGTGCGTGTGACTGTGCGTGCGTGCGTGTGTGACAGTGTGAGTGTGTGTGTGACGTATGCGTGTGACAGTGTGAGTGTGTGTGTGACGTATGCGTGTGACAGTGTGTGTGTGTGTGTCTGGGAGTGCGTGTGTGTGTGACACACTGGGTGTGGGTGGCTGGTCTGTGCTCCGTGTCCTATTCTCCTCTGGTGCTGCTGCTGCCTATGTGCGATGCACGCCGGAGACCTCTGCTTGTGCACCGGCCTGAGTATTCTCCTGCGCATGCGTTGAGGGGGACGTCCCTCACTGGCTATGGACAGGGCCTCTGCGCATGCGTTGAGGGGGACGGCTGCCGGTGTGAATGTGTATGCGATGGCAGGCGGCGCCGCTGTCAGCGGGCGTGTGGGGGGAGCGGCGGCCGTTAGGAGCATGACGTCATTTCCGTTTCACATTTTCGTCTCCATTAAGGAGTTTTGTTCCATCAAAATTGACTAGGTGCCACTAAAGAAGTTTTACTTCAAAAACAATAAATTGGCATTGTATATTTTTATATGTGGGCTTTACAGAAAGTATATGGTAATGCTAATGATATATGGTATTGTATTGTATGTCTTTATTTATATAGCGCCATAAATGTACATAGCGCTTCACAGTAGTAATACATGTTGTAATCATATAAATAACAAATAATATAAATAACAGGTCATGGGAATAAGTGCTTCAGACATAAAAGTAACATTAAGGAAGAGGAGTCCCTACTCCGAGGAGCTTACAATCTAATTGGTAGGTAGGGTAACATATAGAGACAGTAGGAGGGAAATTTAGTAAGTGCGTCTGCAGGGGGCCAAGCTTTATGTATCGTGTGTCCAGGATTATCCACAGTGCTATTCATATACTTCTTTAAGCAAATGTGTCTTAAGGTGGGTCTTAAAGGTGGATAGAGAGGGTGCTAGTCGGGTATTGAGGGGAAGGGCATTCCAGAGGTGCGGGGCAGAAAGTGAGAAAGGTTTAAGGCGGGAGAGAGCTTTAGATACAAAGGGGGTAGAAAGAAGACATCCATGAGAAGAACGCAAGAGTCGGGATGGTGCATAGCGAGAAATTAGGGCTGAGATGTAAGGAGGGGCAGAAGAGTGTAAAGCTTTAAAAGTGAGGAGGAGAATTGAGTGTGAGATGCGGGATTTGATCAGAAGCCAGGAGAGGGATTTCAGGAGGGGAGACGCGGAGACAGATTTAGGAAAGAGTAGAGTGATTCTGGCAGCAGGGTTTAGGATAGATTGTAGGGGAGACAGGTGAGAGGCAGGAAGGCCGGACAGCAGGAGGTTGCAGTAGTCGAGACGGGAGAGAATGTGAGAGGAGAATGAGAGAGAGGAATCGAGTGTGACTCCTAGGCAGCGTGCTTGGGCTACTGGGTGAATGATCGTAGTTCCAACAGTAATGTGGAAGGAGGTAACAGGGCCAGGTTTGGGAGGAAGTATAAGGAGCTCTGTTTTTGCCATGTTAAGTTTCAGTCGGCGGATGGCCATCCAGGATGATATTCCAGAGAGGCATTCAGAAACTTTGGTCTGTATAGCAGGTGTAAGGTCAGGGGTTGAAAGGTAAATTTGTGTGTCGTCAGCATAGAGGTGATATTTAAACCTAAAAGATGTGATTAGGTCACCTAGAGAGAGTGTGTAAAGAGAAAAGAGAAGGGGTCCCAGCACAGAGCCCTGGGGTACCCCCACAGAGAGATCAATAGAGGAGGATGAGGTGTTAGCAAGAGAGACACTGAAAGTACGATGGGAGAGGTAAGAGGAGAACCAAGATAGAGCTTTGTTACGAATACCAAGAGTATGGAGAATGTGAAGGAGAAGAGGGTGGTCCACGGTGTCAAATGCTGCAGAGAGGTCGAGTAATATGAGCAGAGGGTTTCCTCCTTTGTGTTGCTTTGCCAGGCCTTTACTGCAGCTGTCTTCAGTTGTTGTTTGTTCGTGGGTCTTTCTGCCTTAAGTTTTGTCTTCAGCAAGTGAAATGCATGCTCGATCGGGTTGAGATCAGGTGATTGACTCGGCTATTGCAGAATATTCCACTTCTTTGCCTTAAAAAAACTCCTGGGTTGCTTTCGCAGTATGTTTTGGGTCATTGTCCATCTGTAAAGTGAAGTGCCGTCCAATCAACATCGCTGAATTTGGCTGAATCTGAGCAGACAATATATCCCTATACACTTCAGAATTCATCCGTCTGCTTCTGTCTTCTGTCACATCATCAATTAACACTAGTGACCCAGTAAGCCATGCATGCCCATGCCATCACTCTGCCTCCACCGTGTTTTACAGATGATGGGGTATGCTTCGGATCATGAGCCATTCCAAGCCTTCTCCATACTTTTTTCTTCCCATCATTCTGGTACAGATTGATCTTAGTTTCATCTGTCCAAAGAATGCTGTTCCAGAACTGGGCTGGCTTTTTTAGATATTGTTTGGCAAAATCTAATCTGGCCTTTCTATTCTTGAGGCTTATAAATGAATTGCACCTTGTGGTGAACCCTCTGTATTTGCTCTCGTGAAGTCTTCTCTTTATGGTAGACTTGGATAATGATATGCCTACCTCCTGGAGAGTGTTCTTCACTTGGCTGGATGTTGTGAAGGCGTTTTTCTTTACCATGGATAGGATCCTACGATCATCCACCACTGTTGTCTTCCGTGGACGTCCAGGCCTTTTTGTGTTGCAGAGCTCACCAGTGCGTTTTTTTTCTCTCAGAATGTACCAAACTGTTGATTTGGCCACTCCTACTTGCTATCTCTCTGATGGATTTTCTTTTTTTTTGCAGCCTAAGGATCCCCTGTTTCACTTGCATTGAGAGCTCCTTTGACCGCATGTTGTGGGTTCACAGCAACAGCTTCCAAATGCGAATGCCAAACCTGGAATCAACTCCAAACCTTTTACCTGCTTAATTGATGATGAAATAACAAAGGAATAGCCCACACCTATCCATGAAACAGCTTTTGAGTCAATTGTCCAATTACTTTTCGTCCCTTGAAAAAGAGGGGGCTACATATTAAAGATATGTATTTCTGAAACCCTTCCTCCAATTTGGATGTGAATACCCTCAAATTAAAGCTGATATACTGCACTTTAGGCCCATATTCATTATTTAACTGTAACTTGAATTTATTTTGGTACACAGCCGAAATAACAAAACTTGTATCAGTGTCCAATTATTTCTGGACCTAACTGTATATAAAAAATACACCCATCCCCAATACATATAAAAAAAATATACCCCAACCCTCCCAAAAAATATAACAAATACACCTCCACCCCCCAATACAAATAAAAAATATACCCACCCACCCCCAATACATATAAAAATATACCCCCACCCCTCAATACATATAAAAATCAGACTTACCTTGGGGATGGTCTCAGGTTGGGCCCAGTGGCTGCGGGATGGGGGGTGGGCAGGTGGCTGCGGGTAGGCCAGTGGCTGCAGGAGGGCCGGTGGCTGCGGGATGGGGCTGGGGGTGGGCCTGTGGCTGCGGGAGGGCCGGTGGCTGCGGGTTGGGGGTGGGGCAGTGGTCATTGCTGCAGGGGCTGGTGGTTGTGGGATGGGGGGCGTTGGCTGTGGGGTGGACGTTGCTGCGAGGTGGGGGGCTGGTGGCTGCAAGGGGGCCATTGATGCGCGGGGGCATTGCTGCAGGGGGTGGTATCTGCGGGATTGGAGGGGTGGTAGCTGCAGGATGGGAGGGGCAGTAGGCTGGTTGCTGTGGGGGGACGTTGCTGCGGGGGGGCATTGCTGCAGGGTGTGGTAGCTGCGGGATGGGGGTGGGGTGGTGGCTACGGGGGGAGGGTTACTGTGTGTAGAAGAGAGAGGAGGAGACAGAGGGGGAGAAAGTGTGGGGGCAAGAGACAGGTGGTGAGAGGGTGGGAGGCAAGAGACGGGAGGGTGAGGGGGGGTGAGGGTTTGGATTGCCAAGAACTTCACAATCAAATTCTGGGTTTCCTTAACCAAAAAAAGGTTGAACACCACGGATCTACACAAATAAGGCTTTCTTTATCAGGCAAACATGGGTATTTTTCCCAAATGTGGCTGTACATGAGATTTCAAGTCCTATTTCAGATGCTTTATCTCAGAACTAATATTATCAACATAAAATGTTTCAGGGTGAGTTGTTTTCATGCAAACAGATGCCAGCCCAATTTCTCACTGTGATTGGGTGGCTGCAGCCTTGCTGAATTCATCTCACTGCCAACACCAAACAATCACAGCTAAACTAATGCTTAGCGTTGAATGTTTGTCAGCAGCAACAGCAATGCATATTGATCAGATATTTGCCCTAAACCTTCTGTCTAATCAAAAAATGAAGTATTAATATTCTTCTGGGCAAAGGGAAACATTATTGCCATATATTAAAGGAATACTTCAGTTGGAGACAAGCGTCATTATATATCCTATAATATCTTATGCAGAATAAATTACTTCATTATTCAAAAGATGATGTGGCCGGAGGGGAAAAGTTCAGATGTTTAAAATGGATCCTGTGCTTTATGTAAGAAAATCCATATGATGTGTCTCAAATCTGTATTCTACAGGCCTTTTGATTAATTTGACTGGACAGAATCTGTGAAACAAATTTACAAGGAATCTGCAGATTTTCTTGTATTATTCAAATAAATGGTTCACAATTAACATGACATACAGTATGTTGCCAGCACTAACATAAATGATTAGATAAATTTACCATCCTCGATTACCATAGCAAAAAAAGAAAAAACATTGATAATAAAGCACTGATTTGCAGTAAGCCAACTGTCAGTAGTGTCAAAACGGCAGCATGTGATAATGAAAATCACTCTGAATAATGTTATCAATGCAATTAAAATTATGACCTTGAAAAATTACTTAGCGTATCAATCCTATCACCTTCCCCATTGGCTTTCAATAAGTTTTTTTTTATATCTGACAACACTTCATTATTCATTCAAACATCATCCCCCATGCTCAATAACCTTTTCCTAATATCCATTTTAATCTGCATCTCTTGGCTGTCGGGAATATCATTCGCAAGACATCTACACATCATTGAAATGGCACGAGAAAATATCAGCAATGCTTCCCGATTGCAGAAATATTTACAGCAATCCTGCAGCACAGCAGAATTCAACACTGCATCTCAAAAAGTGTCAGTGTTGGTACTGTAGCATTATTAAAGCCCTGCAGATGCGTCGTACAGACAAGACAACAGCAGGTGTTAAAGCAGCAAGTTGAACATAGAACTTTCCGTTGTTATCTGGACATGGGTATCTGTATTTCATGCTCAGGTACAGTGTTGTTTCTCTGACTGTAACGAACTATGGAAGTTACTGGGCCTTATGCTGCTGTAAATGTTTCACTTAACATGAAGCAAAAAAGTATGATGATGAACAAATAATACAAGCATTGGCCACCTTGCTGCTCCGCCACACCAATAACACCACCTCAATCCAAGCAATACTAAATAAACACTGGTCTTTTTTTTAATATCGCAGAAATAATAAATGATATAAAAGTAAAGTAAATAAAAAGTCACAACATATTCTGACATTAAGAAGATGGTAAGAAAATATAGGCTCAAATGCATATATCTATAATGCATCTAATAAGTATTTGCCGTTTTTTATGTATGGTATATACTGTACAGTATACTGATTTAAAACGTGTACAATATTGTAACAAAGTCACCCAGATTTGCCAGTAATCCCGTGTTCCAGGCACTCTACAGAAGCTCCTCCCAAATAGTGAAGGCTTACCGTATAAAACATTTCATAAATGTGTTATCATCCTATCCATGGATAACTTCCACACAAAGAAATTAGGGCCAGGTAATTACGATTATCCTTGATGTGCGTGTGGCCTGGACTGACAGTGAGTTTTACCCTTTCCTTTATAAAGCTGCCTGGATAACCTGTTTTCCTTCCTTTCTGTATCTTTCTTCTTCCGTCTATTTTTGTACATACTGTATCCAGTCCACAGTGGCCCACTACAGAACTCAGTCAAGCTGTCCCCAGATTTGGGCTACTTTGTCACCCTAATTACCTCGAGTTGTGATGTTGCCAACAAATTTAAGAGAGTTCTGAAAAATGTGGTATGGTTGGCAATACCAGAATCGCTAACAAAAAATCAGCTGTAGTGCGTCTCTGCTACAGTATATGATCTGTTATATGTGTCAGTTTACATCAGTGTATGTCCACGTCAGCATAGATTTACCTTGTCTCAGGGTGCAGGAGGTAGTTGGCTGAGCGATAATGATGGGCGCCAGAAGCTTTAATGGTACAACATCAATCTTTATTTAGTGTCCCCTGACATGGGCACACTTCACTCACAAATACCATCATATTGACTTAGCAGTGTGGATGAGAAAATGTACAACTATCACTCTTTACAGACTTCTTCTCCAATTGCCCACTCAACAGTCCTTCGGAGGTGCATTTACTCGTTACGGTATTGACTTCTTCACTGCACCAGTCCTCCCTCTTTCCTCCATTTCTATGGGGTCCCGCTTACTTTGGGCCCTTGCTTAGATCCTGGCCTGTTCTGTGCAGGATACTCTAAATCTCCAGCCCTGTTTTGGAACTGCCACTTATTCAGGGACTATTGTATGAACACTGTAGATGGGGATCCGCTTGTAGGGCTGACCCCCTGGCATCCTAGGGCCTTCACTGCATAACCCACTGTCGCCTGTCTGTATTCCCTCTCTGGGACCTGCTTGTCTCTTGTGGCCATTGTATAGAAACCAAACTAATAGGGCACTGTCCCTAGCTAAAACACAATAAAAGCGGGCCTGAAATCTTCTAGAACAGTGGGAACATTTCCTCCCAAACCTCTACTGCCGAAGGCCCTGCTCCTCTCGTGCTGGAACCTAACCTTCCAGAACTCTCTCTCCCTCTTTTCTACCTCTTATGACACAGTACTCCTATGTTACCACAGGGTGAAGCTTGGCATTTACTGGTTACCATTAATCCCTTGGAGTACACTAGTAAACCCACAAAGTGGAGGAGGGGGAGGGATTACAATTGAAAAATATATATTTTTACAGCGACCATTCCAAAATATGAAAAAATATTAAAAGGTGTTATCATCAAAATACTGTAAATAATTAATATATTGCACCTTCTATAAGGAGTAGCCTGGGCATAACTACTAGGTTAATACAGTATAAGGACAACATTAATGCTAACCGGGGTTAACAAATTAGCACTCTGCAAATGTGTTTTTGGCATTACAAGCACAAATGGGATTAATATTTTTAATACCTATCTCCCAAGTACTAAATATTGTCTGTAATTTGAATTGCATATGAGTTTTCCAGTGTATAATATAGTAAATACCTGTGACCTGGTTACATCTCATGACTGGTTATTGCCAGTGGGAAGGAAGTGTTAGAAATTGAATGTGGATGATTATTGTTTCACCCCGTGAAGAAGCAGCACAAGGCACTAATGTCCTTTTGAATTACCTCCCTCAAAGCAACACTTATTCAAAGATGGCAGATTCAAGTTTTAGGTAACGGATGAATCATGAGCGATAATAAATCAGTCTTGTTTATCACGTTCACAGTGAGACAATGCCACGTTAAGGTGTCAGTGCCAATGTACTCCATTGTCTACTAAACATAATGCCTTTTGAGATGTTTTTTGTTTGTAATCATTGTGAATGGTTCTGTGATGCGGTACTCACTTTGAAAGCATTTCCAACTCCTGAGAGTAACAGTACCAGGTGCTGCCCGTGCCTAAAAATAAGGTACAGTAAATGTAGAACTGTGATTAAATGATTGGCAATACACAATGCAGACTATTTAAGATCTTTATCACAATACGCAAAAAGAGACCAATGTGTAAAGTTGCGAAGTGCCCATTTCACATAACGAGTAATGAGACTATGCAACTTGTACTGACTGCCAGGCTATAGAATAGACTGCTAGATTATAGAATAGACTGCCAAACTATAGCATAGACTGCTAGACTATAGAATATAGTGCTAGACTATGGAAATTGCAATAACTAGAGAAGTGCCAACTTGACACTTATACCTCCCAAAACACTCCTCTATACAACACGTGGAGAGTGTTGAACACCTGTGAACACCCCTTAGATGCATGCAAAATCAACTACTTTGAAAGTGCAAATTAGTTCATTTGCTAATTAGCTTCTCTCTCTCTGTCTCTAAACGGGCAAATAAATGTACAGTATAAAACCAAACCAGCCTTGGCTGTTTCTGAATGAAAGTGGTATGGGATAAAAGGCTACACTGAAAATAGTAATATATGTTCTGACTCTAGTGATTTATTTTACTCTAGTTTATTAGAAGATTACCCTGATAATGTTTTAGAGGAATGGAACATGTATTCAAATCTGTTTAAAGTAGATAGAATATGAGAGCTAAGAAGGTTTCAACATAGAATTTACATTTTACCAGCACCCCTCCACAAACTGTGTCACATAAGAGAACGATTATATAGATTATGGGTAATAATAGGTTAGGGACTTTCACAATTTAAGACGAAAATCTCTTTTACTACAGAGAAACAATTTTTTCACAATTTGCTAGGTCAGAAAAAGGCAGCACTTATGCATTAAAGATTTTCTAAAACAATGTTTGAAAGCAAATACAGTAATTAACAGCAAAGTCTTAACATGAAAATATTAGAACAGCAAACAATCAAGTGACCCAAAAAAGCAACGTTTTGGTAAGTCATTCCAAAGATGGAATTGGTTATACATTAGGGTGGGGTACCACACTAAAGATTCTGCAATTGGGGTACATGTTTCAGATAAAAAAAGGAAGGGTCTGTGACTATCAGCAAACCAAATTACACATTTGGTAGAGAAATGTTTAATATTAAAATAATTAGTAGATAGAACACGAGTAAGAAAATAATTCAGTTAGAACATGTGTTATTTCCAATTTGGGAAAAGGATATTAGATTATCATAAACCAAAAGGTTCTCCTAAGCAGTTAGGGGCCAAACGTATCCCTTTTATATTAACTGTTTTGTTTTTTTAAGTGTCTATGGTACAATTGTGAAGGAAAGAGCAATAGTGAATGATAAAACCATGACCAATAAAACATTGTAACAAAATGAAGTCATTTAGAACATGCCCGTTCAGCCCATTGGTTCCAATGTAAAACCTCTTGGATTCTGCAGTTTCCGGAACACAAGTGGCAACAGTGCCTAGATTTTCCAAATCACTGGAATAGATCTTAGGTATATGAGGTCCAATTCCTTTCTTCTTTTTTTAGAAACCCTTGAGATACTAATCTTGCCATTCAGGGTTTGGAAGCTTGCCATCCCTGCTGTTGGCTTCTTCTTTAAAATAGAAGCACTCTTTCATAGCCAAATTTATAGAGCATGAACATGGGTATACAGGTGCAACCAGATGTATTGTCGAGATGTATTTGTTTGTGGCTTCCCCGCTGCCAGTCTAATTGTCCGTCAGGATTAACACAATTAGGGTCCCTGATTCTGAATGTTACTCCTGCTCTGTTAATCCTACCGGGCTGCATGAGTCTGTAAGAGCTGCGCAGTGAGAGCAGACAGAAGCGGTCCCTCTCCCTGCACAGCTCTACCAAGCGATCGCAATGTTTTTCTTTTCTTTTAATAGCAAGAACGAAGAGGCCCTGTCAGACAGTTAACTCCTAGGTGAGGAGATGACAGCAAAATCAAAGTTGCTGCACTCAGACTCCTAATATGTAACAATGGTAGAATAGATTGTAGGTGGCTGAGTAGAGGAGAAAACTCCTAAGTTAATTCGTGTATTCAGAAAAGAGGGTGGTGCATATGGAATAAAATTGTTTGCTGATTGCCCTAGTAGACTACAGAACAATCAGCTATCCCCGTTAAGTATAGAGTGAAAAAGTGGGTCAGGGTTAAAATCACTATTTAAGATAACATAAAGATGCAATTATTTGGTATATACTGTTGAATACAGTCACATAAGATCATACTGTAGACGATCAAAGCTGAGTAATAACAATAATAAGTGTTTGTTCTAGTTTTTACGTAGCGCTTTACAGAGACATTTTGCAGGCACAGGTCCCTGCCCCGTGGAGTTTTCAATCTATGTTTTTGGTGCCTGAGGCACAGGGAGATAATGTGACTTGCTCAAGGTCACAAGGAGCCGACACCAGGTATTGAACCATGTTCCCCTGCTTCAAACTCAGTGCCAGTCAGTGTCCTTACTCACTCAGCCACTCCTTCTCGACAACTAAAATACACTGACAAAATGCAAGTCCAGAGTGATACACTGAAACCAAAATATACAGTGTACATCAGTGTTTTGTAATGAATTTTCTGAGCCAAAACCATATGACACATCACACGTGCCAGCATCTTTACTCACTGAGCCACTCCTTCTGGTCAACCGCAGAAGAAAAGGGGTTAAACACAATGTATGCCTTTAGACCACTGGTAGTGAATAAATCATTGCAATACCACTAATATCCCATGTATGCTTATGGATCATTGTTTGTGAACCATAATAATACCCCACTTGTGCTATTAAAATTCTTAAAACAGCAGAAGGTGTTTAAAGCAGGGTAGTGGTACAGCTCCCTAGGAGTAGTTAATGCTGAAGACTCTACTTATGGAAATAATAAATCATATGCATATCCATTGTTGTAGTCCCTTATGGGAATGAATGAGATGGGACACTGGCTTGCTAAAGTGCTATGTGAACTGATACACAGATGGGGTTCAGGAAGATATTATGCCTTACAAAAGGTATACACAACCCATTTGTGGTAATCCGCTAAGTATGCGCTTGCTTAGTAGATGGGCTTAGGAGGTTAATACGCCTTACAGATGGTATATACAGTATACAACCTATCTGTGGTGATCCGCTAGATTTGCGAACCGCTGACTAGATGGTCTCCCATTGTGTAACTCTATGGGGTCCCTTGTGTATACACAGCAGCGAAGTGTGGTCACAGCATAATGGTGAGGAGAGTTTGGTCGACGGTTCACCAGCACATGTGCAGTGCAGGGTGGAGATAAAGCTGGCTATTGCACATCTGTACAATGTTCATCAATAATGAACTTTGCACATCTAGGAGGTGTTCTAAGATGTTTTTAAAAAATCAGGTCTATGCAGGAAAATTGGCTGGATTAAGTTCCAAGAGCCTGGATGGTCCTTGGATGCAGTAAACAAAGGAAAAAACTGGCGCACAGCCAAGAATGGGTCCCAAGAATGTAATAAAATCTTCTCCTTTATTGAACCATCTAAAAAATGGAGGTGATCAACCTCCTACGCGTTTCATGTGAAAACACTTTATCAATGCTCCTTGATAAAGTTTTCACACGAAACGCGTAGGAGGTTGTTCACCTCCATTTTTTAGATGGTTCAATAAAGAAGAAGATTTTATTACATTCTTGGGACCCATTCTTGGCTGTGCGCCAGTTTTTTCTTTTGTTTGTCTGTGAAGATTTGTTTCATCTCATCCTACTTGGCTGCACGCTCATCAGGATTGGGACAAAAGGGGCATCTGTGAGTATCATTCATTACTCTCTTCAGCACTTATTGTGAGTCCAGGATCTATCCTAATGAGGGTTTGACTGGGTTTCACAGCCCTTGTCTTGCTCTTCAGGGTATATTGGTCTGTTTGGGGACTTTACTACAAGCATCAATCAGAATATCTCCCTGTCCCATCCTATTTATCTGTATATTATCCATACTATTATATTGAAAAGATCCAGCGTTTGAGCGCCTTTGTCACTTTTATCCTTGGATGCAGTAAGGCTTTAGTTGCACAGAATTTATTTCCCCCCCAAAAAAAATTGGAGTGATAACTGGGAGGACATTCTCCTGAATCCAATCAGCTTTTAATTGAGCACAAGGTTAGCATTTTGAGTGTTTGATCTTAAACATGTGCAAATGTATGTGTTACCTCCTATTTTTGGGCTTTAGCGAGTAGTTGGGATGGGTAGCTTCTACAGCATCCCAAGATTAAACGCTTCAGCAGGATACATTTTCTCACCACGTGAGACGAGTTTTGAGTCAAACAAGCCACTGGGTCTCATCAGGGGTATTCAATCTTCTGGATCACTAATACTTTGGTGACAAGTTAACCCATAAACAAATTCAGACATGAGCATGAGCTGCGCCAAAAGTGCGGGAATCCAGGCCACACAGTAGGCCACAAAATGAACACTAACACAGGTGCGATGGGAAAGATCTGTCCCAACTGAGATGATTCCCCTCTGGCCAGTACTTTTGACCATAATATGTAGCTTTCCGTGACCAGCTGAGAAGGATGGCAATGGATAATTAACAGAATAAGGAAAGTTAAGCGGCCATCTTGAAGGCACGCCACGTCTCAAGACCCAATATGTTTTTGTTTCAAATATTTTTATTGATTTTTTTCAGCATATGAATATTGACAAAATACATCTGCAGTCAGGTGCAGAAATTCGGCTAACAGTTTCCCCGCATTGAAGACAGAACAGAATAACATAATTTTAGATATAAATCAAAAAGTTCCAATTACAGAGTGACACATAGCCATGAGTCTAACATTCTTCTATCTCGACTAATGCAGAGTATTACATAGCTTTTGAATAACAGTTGAACTTGGTGTGATAGACAGCAACAACAACAGAAAAATGAAGTTAAAACCAGCAGGGAATGTAGGGGGAGGGGGGTAAGCAGGAGGGAGGAGAAGGATTGTAACACCTATCTACCCAGTCCGCCACCCGGCCCAGACAGCAGTCTCGCAGAGTTCTCTTAGCTGATTCTGGTCAATTTTGTTTTGTTCAACCAGAGCAAATAGAAAAGGAAAAACCCTTATCCATCGCTTCTGGGTCTGACCCATCCGGTCGATTCCTGGTACTTGGGTCTCTCTCTTCTCTTCTTACATTTCAAGCCATGGTTCTCACGTTCTGTAGAAATTATCAGTAGACTGTTTCAGAAAGGCCGTCAATTTCTCCATGGTCATATCCTCATTTATTCGCTTCTCTACTGTATGTCTGGAGGGGGGGGCAAGTTTTTTCCCGGCGGCCGCTATCCAGCACCTGGCTGCCATTAATATAAACAAATTCAGCCATCTCAGGGGATGACATATCCTCAACTGGTTTTGCTAATAGATATATAAAGGGGTCTACAGGGATTGCCATTTCTGTTGTGTCCCTAATTATCTCCTGAACAATAAGCCAAAATTTTGTATGGCGGGGCAGGTCCACCATATGTGAGCCATATCCCCCTTCTGTCCACAACCCCTCCAACACAAATCAGGGACCGCCAGATAGATCTGTCTCAGCCTATCTGGTGTAAGATACCAGTGGAATAGTACTTTATATATCTTTTCTTTTGTCGTGGCGCACATAGATGTTTTGGCTCCGTACTCCCAGATGTCCTCCCATTATAGTTATGATCTGGAGTATCTATTGATGCCTCTATCCCAAGGTATATTCTCATAATTAGTCCCTTCTGATAGATTCCCCTTTGACAGTATGATTCAAAACATCAAATTCCAGGGAAGGCTAGGTTCCGGAATATTCTATGTATGAAATGCCTTAATTGAAGATATTTAAATAAGTGGAGATCTGGGGCCCCATATTTACTACGGAGTTCTTGGAAGCTAAGGAGATTCCCATTGTTCAGGAGGTCTGCAATTGTTCTAATGTTTTGAGTTTGGAACTGATCAAATTGCTTTTGCTTACAGCCCAGGGGAAAGTCCGGGTTTTAAAGACGGGGGTGAGTTGAGAAAGGTGAGGTGAGTTTGTATTTCTCTATTGTTTTGCTCCACATATTCCATGTGCATCTCATTTGGCCCAATTTGAACATTTTGATATCAGCCTGCTGCCTCCCGGTGGTCAATAGAGCCATTGCTAGCGAGGTATCCCTCAAATAGTGGGATTCGATACCCAGCCAGCAAAACAGCCTCGGGCCGGCATTCTAAACCACAGCCTGCCACAACTGGGCTGCTTGATAATATTTTAATATATCCGGGACCCCCATACCTCCTCTTGCTCTAGAGCAGGGGCCTCCAAACCCAGTCCTCAAGGGCCAACAGGCCGGCTTTTATGGATATCCCTGTTTCAGCACAGGTGGCCCAATCAGTTTGGAGACCCCTGCTCTAGAGGCTAGCATAACTGACCTTGCCGTCCAAGGTCTTTTGTCCTACCAATTGAATTGGAATATTTTACTTTGCAGGTTTATATTATTTTCAGACCCTTCCGGTCTTACAGTAATACCAATCTCTGAGTTAAAGACACAGTATGGTTAATGGTGCCCTTACAGTATAGTCAAATTCTGAGTGTTGATTCTCCTGGGTGTTCAGTAAAGTGGTAAAAGTGCCGTTAAAATGAAGATTATCTGTACTTTTAAAATAAGAATATACAAACCTCTACAATAATGGGACAAACTTTATGAACACTAAAAGGTTTATAGTACAATTATTATAATGGTATATGGTTACAGTTCATTCAGGTAAATGGGCTTAAAGTGTCTTCCAGCTAAAAAGCTGTCTTATGGAATCGCACCACTTAGGAAATATGGCCCGGGGTGACATATATGTCCCTTTGTGATATAACTGGTAATCTTCGGTATTTTGAATATCAATGTCTGGGAATATATATATACAATGTAACATCGCCGGAAGACGAGATCAGTGTATCTCGAAAGCTCGCAAGAATAAAAGCATTTAGTTAGCCACAGAACGGTATCGTCTATTCCTTTTTGATTATTAAAGCTCGGCTAACACGGTACTGATACCTCTACATATATATATATAAACACATATATATACACACACACACACACACACACACATATATATATAATCAATATTCCCAGTGGTGGAAAAGGTCAACCCCCATTTTATGGGCTTTGGCTGGTAATTTTAAAAGAACATAACCCTGATAGTTTATTTGATTCCTATGAATATATTTGTGCTTCTGTGTAGGTAATCATGTTAACCGTTCAATGAAAAATCAACAACTATGTTTAGCTTATGCTCTAAAGAGCTGAAATATATTTGCTATGCTTTGATTTGTGGTATGATATCAGTCTGAAGATTTTCCAGAAGCTGCTTCTAAATCCCCAGAGGTTCGCCTTCACTGTATATTTTGTGCATTTTCTGTTTATACTCTAACGCACCAGAAAACTGATATAAATATCCGCCAATAACAATACAGAGACTAGAAACTAGCAGGGTTTTTATAAGAGAAAAAGGGAGGAAATTACCCCCTGAATCAGGGCTCTCTAGAGCATGCAAAAATTAGGCAACTAACATAATATATATATGTAGCCCTGTGTAAAATCGGGTTACATGCTTTCCCATTCTGTGCTGTAATTCCTGTTAAGAGGGCAGGTTGGCCAGAAGTCATCATGGAGGTTTGCCCTCAACCCCTGTGATGTGTAAGGTATAGCAAAGGAAGTGACAGCATGATCTGTGTCCACTGTTAGTGACACAGGGGTGGGTCTTCTGGAAACTATAAATTACGCATCACTTCCTAAAGTTAGGAGTTTAAGCCTATCTGCAGAGTTCAAGTGTTTGGTGCAAGAGCTGTGAGTCTGTGCAGCTCAAGTGGCAGAGTGACAAGCTGACACCACACTGTGTCCAGGGCTCTGGCACAGCTGGTAGTCTCCCTTAGGGGAGAGGTGGCAGAAATATCCCTGACTCTATTACAGAGTCAGGAGGGAACTTCCTAATGATGTTCAGCTATATGATGTGCGGTTAAGTACTGGCCGCTATGATGGGCAGTCTCCCATACAAGATGCAAATAAAGATGCCCTTGATTAAAGGACCCTTCTTGCCTGAGACTGGAGTTATTCAGGAAGAAGATGATCCCAGGAGTTCTCTTCCAGAAACTCCTCCCTACTATCTTGGGGATCTGGAAGGGATGGAGGCGCTGTACCAACTGAGAGTAGAACTCAGCACTACCTCATACGCCTGTCATGGTGAAATCCCCACTACCAATGAGCGGGAGACTCAGGAGTCCTGTGAGCCAGCAGGTGCACCACACTACACTGAGATGTAACTGGGGGCAGATTCAGACCATAGGGGCCCATATGAGATTGGGTAGGGGTCGTACCGTTACATATAATATAATATTTGACAAAGTGCTTGTTGCTCGAAACGCTTCAGAGGTTCTTCTCGAGGTTCCTGTCGTCTCTGTATGCTTCAGTAACAAGAATAAAGTACCCCCTTTTTTAGTGGTGCGGCAGTTATCAGCTTTTTTTGGCAAGCATTTACATGCAGTGCACAGCCGTCCCTTACTACGTGGGAGGGTTTTTATAAGAGCATAAATTGTTTTGCTCTTCCATGTTAAAATGGATAAGAAGTAAAGAGTGACATGTTGTGCTTATATGCATGTCATTACCCAGAATCCCTGGCTGCAGTGGAAGCACTGTTTGCTAAGCGATAATGGGAAAAGACAAGCTTTCAGACCTGTCTAAGACGTGAATGCACCACAAGTGGTATTTTTATATACTGTACCCTTTATTAAACAGATCCCCTTCCTCTTTAGAAAATAAATTGAAGTTTAGGTTTGTAAATAAAATATTGCTGACACTAAACAACAGCCCATAACACTTTCATCCCTTATATCTACTAAACAGTGCTATTCTATTAGACACCTTACGGCTGTAAACCATTTCTACTGAAGATATCTTATGGAATAGCACTGGTTACAGGGCCGTCTTTACGTATGGGGACGCTGGGCAGTTGCCCGGGGGCCTCACAGCATAGGTCCATGCGTGCCCACCAATGCTCTCCCCCCGCCCGGCACCCGACTCGCTCTTAGGGTTGCCAGGTGTCCGGTATTTGGTTCCCCTATGAGAGATAATACCGGACATGGGATAGAGCAGGGCTGCTGCTGTTTGGGGGGCTGGGCAGCTTTTGATTGGTTGCTGCAGTGTAATTCAGCCAATCGGCAGGTGGCAGGAGCCTGGGGGGTGGGGCCAAAGAGCGGTGGGAAAGCATGCAGCATAGAGGTGAGGCTGTGTCTGTGTCTCAGTGTGTGTCTATCTATCTGTGCCCTGTCTGTATATATAGTGTGTGTGTGTGTGTGTGTGTGTGTGTGTGTGTGTGTGTGTGTGTGTGTGTGTGTGTGTGTGTGTGTGTGTGTGTGTGTGTGCGCGCGCGCATGGTGACAGACAGTACATACAGTACTGGCAACTTTGTTTAATTGCTCACTCCCCCTTACTTTTCTTTTACTATACTAACAGTCTTCCCATTTTCAAGATCTATTAAAATTAACCACCATTGTAAATTCTCAGAAAGGCTCCATAACTCAGCTCTCATCACAGCAGCATTGCAATCTCTGCAGCACCCTTCTTACTTACAGATCACCCCCAAGAAGGCAGAGCAGGATACTTATTCAATGGCATGATTTAATATGCAATTTAAAGCTGGATTGTGAAGTCTAAATTTGACAGCTACTGTACTGATAATGACAGGGAGGGGTGAGAGGATGAAGGGATGGGGGGTAACAGAGGATGAAGGGAGGGGATGAGAGAGGATGAAGGGGGGGTGAGAGGACAAGGGTGGTGGGGGGGTGAGAGGACAAGGGTGGTGGGAGGGTGAGAGGACATGGGGGAGAGAGAGAGGTTGAGGAGGGGTGCAACAATCTTGGAATTTGTGGGAGAAGCAGTAAGATCAGTATTGCTCGCCATGTACAGTATGACTGCAGGTCAGTTATTTATAAATGATCTGACCATTACGTAATTTGTTCTAAATTTCACTCCAAGCATGCACCAATTTGCACTATTTCATATTCTATTTCCTAAAACAATCCTCGGAAGGGCTCTCCCTCCCAAGACTCCTCCCCGGATTTTTTACGAAATAGAATAGAAATTGGTGCAAATTGGTGAATACTTGTAGTGAAATTTAGAACAAATGACATAACAGTCAGGTCATTTATAAATAACATTCTTCCCCACCAACGAGTGGGTTGCACCTTTCACCATTGTGTCCAGTATTTTTGGACAAGCCACCTGGCAACCCTACTCGCTCTCCCCCCTCCCAGCACCCCGGCTCAAGTCACAACCGCTCGCAGCCTAGCAGTGCAGCACTTCCGGTGCCTGCTGCTGCTAGTGAGCGCGTGGGAGGCTGGGAGCGACAGTGTAGACAGGGCCCCGTGCACTGCTTTGCCCGGGGGGCCCTAATGTTGTTAAGATGGCCCTGACTGCTTAGTAAATTTGGACCTGGACCAGTGGCGAGTGCTGATCAGGGACGGGCTGGCAAGGGGGGCAGAGGACAAATTGCCCACCAGTGTGGTCGGAATTAACATTTCGGGCCGGTGTCAGAGGGGTGGAGAGGGATTTATGTGCAGCAACTGACTGACTCTGGCCATTAGGTGGCGCTGCAGAGCTCACTTCACAGCACATCCTCCATCAGGGCTGGCTCCTCTCCTGTACAATGTGCTGGCAATGGGAAGGTAAGTGTATATCTCTATGGTGTGTGTGTGTGTATACATGTATGCAGGGATGCCAACAAAAATTGTTGGGCCCAGTACAAACATATGAAACAGGCCCCCCTTTGGTGCACTGGGGGGCGGGTATAAGGAGGGAATGGACTTTGATTGTAAGGAGATATAAGGATGTAATGGGTCAGGGTCCTGAGGAGGTCCTAGGGAGGAGATAACGGGGTACTGGGCCTGTGGAGGGAGGTTTAAGGGGATACTGGGCCTGGGGAGGGGTGATGTAGATTGTACTGGGCCTCTGGAGGGTAATATAAGGGGGTATGGGGCCTGGGGCTACTGGCCTGGGGAGGGGGTACTGGGCACGGGGAGGGAGGTAATAGGGGCACTGGACATATAGAGGGTACTAGGCCTGGGAGGGGGGAATAAGGGTTTTCTGGGCGTGGGGAGGGGGGTAAAGGGATACTGGGGATGTAGGGGGCAATAGGGTACTGGACCTGGAGAGGGGGTAAAGGGGCATACTGGGTTTGGGGGTAATGGGTCAGGAAGCATAGTGGGCTTATCTGGGGCCCTCGGATGGGCTTGCAAGCCCGGTGAAGGCACACAGAATGAGAGCCTGGGGAATCCCCCCTTCCAGATGAGCATCAGCCAGCAAAGGGGAAGAGGAGGGCCCTTATTACCTGCGCAGGTGCAGGCAATAAACTCTAGCATCGCTGGCAGGGCAGCGGGCCCCCTTGACTCACGGGGCATGGGACAGCAGTCCTAGCTGTCTCCATCTGTTGGCGGCCCTGCAAGTATGTGTCTAAGTGATGTGTGTGTATGTGCATATATGATGATTTGTGTGTAAACTTCTGTATCTGCTCTGTGCACCTCCAGGGCAACTCTATCGCGTCTCATCAAAATGACAGGCTCTCAAACTCAACGCGTTTCGTTCCATGGCTTCATCAGGAGTTCCTTACTGTCAGTCATTCATTGTTTATATACCCTTCAAAAAATTGCTTTTTAATTCAGACCTATCTACACTCAATCGGAATTGGTTATATGATTGACAGAAACGGAATAATATGCATAAACTCCTGACGAAGCCATCGGCGAAACGCGTTGAGTTGAAGAACCTGTCATTGTGAGGAGACGCGATAGAGGTGCCCTGGAGGTCCACCGAGCAGCTACAGAATTCAGCCCACGGTGTAATTAAACCCGCGTACCGGCAAATCATGCCTGCATGCCGGGGAGTAATAGGGTACTACCAGTATCTTTGGCCCCCCCACTCCTGCAAACAAATCAACTACATTTTGACCCAAATATCCCACCTAAAACTTACACCCAGAAAGTTTCATGAGTCTGAAGCAAAGGAAAAGTGGAAAAGCAGAGGACACTTGAACTTTTGCGTGTTATGTTACCTGGCCCCTGGCTTATGGTGTTATGTAGCTACCAGGGACCCCACGGTTTCAGGGGTAACCAGATGGGCTTAACATTTATTGTGTAGCCTGGTTACCCCCTACCGTCACCCTCAAAAGCGCTCCCACTTTTCACCTCCGCAGAGGTCCCTCAAATGGACAATATCTTCTCTGCAGGATAAGGGTCAATACACAACTTGCAAGCTGCCCCACTCTTCACCTTCGCAAAGGTCCCTCAAATGAGTTATATGTCTCCTAAATCCATCCCAATATACCACCGTCACGAACAGCACACAAGTGGGCACCTGACTTAGATATGCACCCATGGTTAATACACACGGCTACTCTAGCCAACTCCCCTTGTGCCTGCACAAGGTTCCGCCAAAAAGTTAATATAAACGTCTTCACTCACTTGCAATCATATCTATACACTGCCACCACCTGGGGTATGCAAATAAGATAAGATTAATATTTGCAAGGGCCCCAGGTCCCTGTTTATTATAGAAACTATGCACTTTAACACACACAAATCAGTTGTAGCAAAATGTGTCCACAAATGTAAATACTCTCCTGAGAGCATGCAACAGTTTATTCAGAGCCCAAAGCATTACTTATTAACTGTTTTAATATATATAACAATACAGTGCTTAGGTTACAGAAAAAAGGATTACAAGAAACATACAGTTAAAAATAAATGCAGACCAGCTTCTTAAAATAAAAGGATAAATCATCAAATAGAACTCCGAAATATACATTACCGAAATGTTATAGGTTTTCTCCCAGAGAGGGTACAGAGGATGAGGTCTCATGTGTTTGGTCCCAAATTCAGCTCTGATGAGATCTCATTTTCATAATCTTTGCTCAGACTTAAATATTTTTTCTTCCCATGTAAACCACATAAACTCCGCCCCCCGTCGTAAATCAACTGTGAGATTGACTGTTTTATGACAGAGGAAAAAAAACCTCCTTCCAATGACGTTTGGATCTGTGCCTCAGGATATACATGCATTTATAACGTCACTTCTGTTATACTTACACACACGTGAGCTACATTACTAGATTCGGGCGCTCATGGCAGACGTAAAGAGACTGAACATGACCATCTTAATCCTAAATTTAAACGACAAATTAATATCTGTCCCTTATTACCTTACAGTGTGTGATGTCAGAACGTGCCCCTCAGTGACACAATTATAGATTTGTATCTTTTATTATGCAGAGGAGATGACTTCACATGATATTCGCATTTTTAATAAAGCCACTCTTGGTTTGATACGTTCTTAGCCACGCCTCCTGGCCATCCATAAACTCCCTCCTGAGAATGTTTTGACGTTTAGCTGTAAAACAATCGTGTTTAGAAAAGCTGTCACGGGCCATATTTTATTCCCACTTCTGCCCTTATCTGGAGTCTATCAGCAACATGCAACGCATCTGGCCCGTTTAGGTGAGCCATACAGGAAACCCCAATACATATTGTATTTTTAACGTCAAACTGTAGCTCATTAACCCCTTAAGCACCAGAGGGATTAAAATACCTAATATCTCATGATTTTATCATGACACTCCATATGTGCTTTTGTTACATCAGTCCACAGGCCACATGAATGGCTATATACGGCTTTCTTTTACTCTGTGCCCAGGACATACTTGAAAACGAGAGGTAACTCTCAATGTATTACTTCCTGGTAAAATATTTTATAAATAAATAAATAATATACAACTATAATTGTTTGACATCAGTGGTCCTCAGTATTAGGCACTGGGGTGCTGCTGTAGATGCAGCTAGTAGCAGTTTATTTAGAATACTGTATTAGGTACAAGGTTCTATGCAGCTGTTATGACTATAGTTAGTAGCTGATATACAGTAAGGGTGTGTAACAATTGCACAGTGTGTATAGACTCTGATAACAGCTGGTAGCTGGGATAACATTTTAAGCCCACAGTGGCCACACAGTGTGTGTGCGTGTGTAGGTAACCTATGGCAATTTGGCAATATAAGAAAGGAATACAATGAATGTACAATGTGTATTGACTCTAATAGCAGATTGTAATATTAAGCCTACGATGGCCACACAGTAAATACATTTAACCTATAGCACAGTGTGGCATACAGTGACTGGACAGCTAAAGCCTAGGAACAATGAATTCCCAAATGACTGGTGGTAATCTCGCCCTACATACATACCCCTACACACATGGGTTGGAAACATAGGGAACCCTACTCTTAATGGCTAAGATGTCCCTCAGAATAATGTCCAAATTAACCTGTACGGTGGATGTGGGTAGTTGCTCTGAGTCAGAATCCTCCGGCTTGGAGTATCACCTACGGATAAATCCACTGTCAGTGGTACTGCTGGGCTGGAGGCCAAGGTAGGAATCCTAGCTTTCTGAGTCAGATGTCCACTAGTACATTGGAAAGAACGTGGTTACATGTATATTGACGTCGTGACGCTTCCTCCTGAAGCACGTTTCGATTTCTCTTCTACTGAGGACCTTGCCTAATACTGAGGACCACTCATGTCACACAATTATAGCTGTATATAGACATTCATGTGGCCTGTGGACTGTTGTAACAAAAGCACATATGGTGTATGAGTAATTCCACTTCTGGTGATTAGTGGTCACCTTACTCTCTTGTACGGATTTTGCGCCGTCCGTTTCATTGGGAATTGGATATAGGATCAGTGGAGGTCTAGACTTTAGGGCACCTTCCCTTCCTCCATTTGGTTAATTCCCTTCATCCACTTGTTTGTAGGGGTATGTATTCAGGGTCAGTCTTGTAATTTACGATTCCCCACCCACCGGACATTCGCACATTGGTCTCGCTCACATTATTCTTAGGCCACCATGCCCGTCTAATTGAGCCATAACTTCTGGCCTGTGAGTCGTGTTTGACGATTGTTGTTTAAATGTGCTCCCAATTATTTTATTCTATTATTAATAAATTAATTTAAATATATATTCATCATCACATTTCAATTGTTTGGGACGTACCCAGTCCCATTTACTGTGGACCTGTATTTAGTGCTTTATAGGTTGTGCCGAAAAAGAGGCCAATTCTGTGTGTCATATTAATTCCACCTTTTACATTGGACCATCAGCAATATGCGATCATTGAACATTATTTCATTACTTAGAAGTGCCAGGAGATTGAAGCACTATATCAGATGAACTTTGTGTTCATGTAAGAAAAAATATATTTGTTTCACTGTCCCTAGTAAATATCTAGAGAAAGGAAGGAAAACAGCAATTAGACCAAGCCCTAACCCTGTAAAATGTGAGATAGCCAATCTGGTGGTATCACATGGAAAGCTGCATTGACTTCAATGGGGCTTTATGTGCAACACCGCAAGATTGCCGCTGATATAATCAGGGCCAAAGGCAGTGATAGCAAAATAGTGCAAAAGGAGCAGGAGTAAAAGAAAGGAATAACAAGTGAGAAAAAAACATGGAAGACAGAAATAGAGTAGGAAGCACACGCTGGGGAATGTATGTCTTAATCATAAGCATCTTTTTCCTTAAAACATCAACATTTACAACGGTTGGCTGCCAAAGACTTTGCAGTGTTTGGATAAAGAAGTGTGTATATGTCATTCAGAGTCTTTCTCAGTAGCAAGATTTAAAGACTTCACGCTCGCTTGTACATCAGCCAACTAAAACATGTCTTAATTCAAAATGCTTCCCTCTTGGCTGAGTTTCACTGACAGTGTAAAATAGAGCCATTTTTTTTCTGGCTTACAGTGACGAAGGGTCAGGGCTGTCAAGGCTTAACAGTTTATAGAAACTCTGTACATTTACAGTCATTGTTGTACCTGTTCTATTGCTAAATGTCTAGAGCATTCACAGTCCAGTGCTGTCGGGTTGAAGTCATTGTTTTTATCACTTAAAAATGAAATCCTACATAGACATAAAATGTACTTACGGGCACAGTTCTACTTCCAGATATTGAGTGGTCCTGCTGTTCAGAAAAAAGGATTCAACCACTGCAAACAATAAATAATGGAAGATAGTGTAACAGAGATATGAATTTGATGGTAAGATCAAAACCAAACTTTTGGAGGTGGTGGCCTAAACACCAAGAGAGTATCTTAGTGTGACGGAGATACTGTCCTATTCCTGCCTGTGACCTCTTAGGTCATATTTATTAACTTGCTTGTCTGCTCCTGTCGATATCTCCCATCAATGCGGATATGCTGGAGGTGAATAATATGCCCTGCGATAGATAGATAGATAGATAGATAGATAGATAGATAGATAGATAGATAGATAGATAGATAGATAGATAGATAGATAGATAGATAATGTGCAGCACAAATTACTGCTTTGAAAATCACTACTCAGCTTATTGCAGAACATATCTTTTACTATGTACATCATTTCAATGTGCAGATTTCATGGCATCTTTAAGACCAGAGAAAAGATTATACTGCAGTCACTAAGATCAATATAATAAAGAAAGCATCAAGATGATAATCTTTTAAGTAATGCCAAGCTGATATTCCACTGACTAGCAACAGATTCACTCATGCGTATTTGTGGAGCTTAATGTCTTACTAATGCACATACATTGTATTTGTTCATTCTGTACATGTATCTATAAATGTAAAAGGTCTATTACAGTGCAGGAGACAGATGCTAATAGCTTAGATAATATTATCATATAATTAAAGGTTTGATTAACAATTAAAACAACAACCTTGAAATATTAAATCCTTCAAAGGGCAGATATGTTTAAAAAAAAATTAAAAAAAACCTGCTTATAGGATTGTAAACTTTTACTCCTTTCTAAACCAGTGCAGTTTCCTATCAGATTTACCAAATCATAATATCAGTAATGGTTCAGATGGTTAGCTTGTCTCTTCCAAAAGACAACACCCTATAACAACAGACCTAACCAGGGCCAAGGATACAAGAGAAATATGAATGCTGAGATCATGACACAAAGTAGAGGAAGAAATAAAAAACCCAATGATACAGTATATGAGAAAGAAAAGGAAGTCATGGAATAATTCACAGTGATGCTTACAGAAATATACGGAATTCTTGCCTATGTTCACTTGACAAAAAGAAAACAGAAAACCCTCTCACCTTCAAAGTCCCAAAGTCCATCAAAAGGTTCACCGGGTTCACCAGGAGGTTTTGGAGGATCGTCGAAAAACAGAGCATGTACTTCCATCAGCAGCCCTTCCTCATGTGACTTAAAAGTTATGGTCACTGGCTCATGCAATACTGGCTTGCTGTCCCATGTTGTAGTTATTTTGTAAACCAGCTAGGTAAAAGCAAGGTAAGTAGTTATTTTGTAATTCCTTCTTCACAGAATGTAGTGTCAAAATACAACCAATTTTTTTTACGTTTTACTGAAAACATCATTGTTTTATACACATTATTTAAAAAATTGCTAATTAGAAATCTCTTGTTTTTACCCTACAAGTTGGTCCTGATGTACAACTCCTGCTTTCCAGATGTTCTTTTTCACGATTTATTTTTATACACCAGGCACTGCAGGAACCATGCATTTCTTCATCGACCCAATATTTCAACAGTGCCAGCACCTTTAGGTTGTACCAAAAGATGCTTGGGGAAACCAGTTACTTTGTTAGAATACCGGATTCACCAGCATTCTACCGAAGTGAGCCGAAAACCAAAAAGCTGGTTTGAAATAATGCCAAAAAGCATGCGTCAGAGAGAAGAATAAAATTGACCCGAAAGTCAGCCACTGTACAACACTGGATCATGCTTTTAACATACCTATATGACAAGATACAAAAATCAAGCAGGCATATCGGTAAATAAAAATAATGATAGATAGGCAATCCATAGTAACACTGTTAGTCTAAATAAAAATCCTATTGCAACTATTTAAATTAATCAGAGTACCTGATGTAACCCCCCGGTGTCTGCAAGAAACACAGGCTAACTGCCCCCTAGCAGGTTCCTCTCTACAAGCTATGTGACTGTGGTAAGTCAGTAGGAAGGCTGGAAAGCCCCAACCTCAGCGACAGATCCTATAGTCTGAGGGAAAGAGGAGTTACACTGATGTGGGATTGTAAATTTGGTATGTGTGACCCTTATTCATCTCTAACACAACACCTAGACCAGTGGTTTTGACTTGGCAAACAAATGTTCTGTTTGTATACTGCATCCAAAGGTTGCAATTCCATTGTTGCACCTTTTCTACAAACATTATATTATACTGTATTAAATGTTAAACTATTAACTGTACATATCTTGTCTACTGAAAACGAAGTGAGGTTATTTACTAAATTTTGAAAAACTAGGATAAAACCTCGTCAAAAGAACTGTACCAGTGTAACCCCTCTTTATTTCCCTATACTGTACAGATGCAGCGGCCGTTATTTGAACACTTCACGCGTTGTATACCTCGGAATACCCATGTCATGATGTGGGATTTCTTCCTACCGTACCACCTTTAGACGCGAGTGCAGGCGAGTGCATAAAATGGCATTTTAGAATTCTGGTTTTTAAACACCTGAAATTGACACAGTAGCACAGTGCTGTACACATTACAATTCATTCATTTCATTGCATGTAATTGCACACAATCCATGAAATTCGAACAAATCAACCGCGATAAACACGTGTGCCTGGGGCGATTCGCCGCATTAGTGCCACGTGGAGTACAGCAGCGCACACGAAAACGGCTCCGTGATTTGTTCGAATAATGGCCGCTGCATCTGTATGTATTAATATGTATATACTAGGGCCGGGGCCTGAGTCCACTTCCCCTGTACATGAGAGAGTGTATTCAGCTTGCAAAGAATCAGTCTGGGGTCAGACAGACAATGCAGCAGGACACATAGCTTATAAATAGTACTGCTTTAGATAGGGATCACAGGAATCACATGCAGTTTCCTTCAATGTCAGGCAAAGACTATCTACAGTATAACAACAAACCTCGCTGCACAAATGTCCCACAGAATCACATGTTCAGTCCATGTGGCCATTGAGCTAACTAAAAGGGCCACTGTAGGTGCCAGACTGCATTGGAGCTTGTGTAGTGTTATATAGTTGCAGGCCTGTTACTTTACAATGGGAGTTATGCAGAATGCACTTAGAAAGGACACTGCTCTGTTTGTAGGAGTGATCTCCCAGTTGCTTTCTGGCTTTATGACTCACAGCTTTGAAGGGTCTTATTAAGGGCACAGTTGATGGGATCCGCCGTTACATATTTTTCTGGTGAACCCCTTGGAGATACCTCACGAGCCCCTAAGTGTTCATGAACACTTGTAAGGGAATTACTGACCTAGGAGATTTAATTAAAACAAGTATAACCCCCCTCTGAGGTTACTATATGGGTTTAAGGGGGTAACAGGGACTTGAAGAGTTAACTCTGAGTAATGCCCCATCTAATAGTATGTTTTGAAGTGACCAGGCAGGGAGGGGCCTGGCCACATCCTGCTTCTAGAATATGCAGGATGAATCACTTGGTCTAGGGTGACTCAGCAGAGGCCCAGCTCTGCCCCTTTTCTGCCTAGAGACAGGAAGTGGAAGAGAGGTTATAAATAGGAGGGAGAGAAGCAGAGGAGTCTCACAATGTATATAGCCCTGTAAATAGTTAAGAAAAGGGTAGATTATCCTTTTCTTATTTTCTCAGATAGGGAAGTGCCCTTGTAGTTAGCTCCATTAAGAAGATGAGAGAAATAAGTACAGGCCCCCAGCGGGGAGGCCTGGGTCCCTTAGTGGTTACCCCAAATGGTAACTGTGAGACTCTTAGAAGAGTAGCAACTCATGTCTTAGGAAAAGAAACAGAAAAAACCAGCGCAAACGCATATGGTGAAGTATGTTCAATTTGATTAATATATATTAAAAGGTAAGATTTCTGCGTACATCAATGTGGACAAAAGTAGGCATATCGTGCACTTACGCAGAACCGCAGCAATCGCCGTATCACCAGGATAGGTGGAGTAGCGCTGATTGTCCGCCGTCTTGGGTCGTCACGGGCTGTCTTTAGGAGACCCTCCTTCTGGCTGTGTGGAGTCTGTAGAGACGTCTCGGTACTGTGCCCGTTGGAGCCGCTGTCAAGCTTGTCTCTCCGGAGCTCCGTGTAGTTTTGCGGCTGATTCGCGACTTGCCGTAAGGCAATCACTGCCACAAAGTATACTGATAACGTCACACGAAAAAGTCCGGAAAAAGTCTCTCAAAACCTCATAAGAAGTAAATAGCAGCGATAAATGACTGTAGGGGCTACTTAGTTAGTTGTATCCAACGCGTTTCATAGCAGAAGCTACTTCATCAGGGATCCCTGATACGGCGATTGCTGCGGTTCTGCGGTTCCTGTGCTTCTGGTGGTGCCGGGTAACATGTTAACCTAAGTGCACGATATGCCTACTTTTGTCCACATTGATGTACGCAGATATCTTACCTTTTAATATATATTAATCAAATTGAACATACTTCACCATATGCGTTTGCGCTTGTTTTTTCTGTTTCAGTTCCAGGGGTGTTTGTTCACTCCTTTATCTACAGCTGCAGACCTTAACCTTCAAAGGTTGTGTTATATTTATATCACAGAGGTGTTTATGGGGTATATTCCCTTTTACAATAGAGGGGTTTTTGCGCACTTTAAATTTGTTTTTCTTGTCATGTCTTAGGAAAGCCTCCCGCTGTGAGCCTCTGAGGGGAGTATAAGATGACACCCTTCTCCTGTGAGCATCCCAGGGAAGTGTAAGGTAGGGCCAACAGCGAAGGAACCCCTCCGCCATCCTAGCACTGAGGCGCTACCCAAAGAGGATGGCCAGAGGAAGTTACAGAATCCAAGGTCTCACTGAGCAGATACAGTATAAAGGGGTAGCCCAAGCAGGACCCCAGAAGATATAAAGAGTGTGAGAACCATGTGGAATAAGTTATATGTTGAAGCAACTATTTCAATTGTTATAAGACTGTACCCCCCCCAGGACTGCAGCAATGCATCTGGGGGAGTTGTGTTTCTAAGAACCTGCTAATAAAAACAATCCTGTTCATAGCTACAAAGTTCCTGGTGCCCATCATTTCTCCATCACCACCCAGCTGCATGGGCCCAGCACCCTGTAAAGGTAAAACACTGAGGAAGCCAAGTACATAGACTATCCGATGGAAACTCCTTATGGAGACGGGCAGGAAGGGTTACACAATGATGTACACAAGCAAAACTATCAGAACTGGTGAGAGTTTTCTGTATATTCTGGCCCAGGCCCACTGTGGCAAGTGAGTAGGATCAGCTAGCTAAATGCACACAGAGACAGAGTCCTTCTATTTTCTGTAACTTTTATTGCAGGGGGTATACAGAGGGCATAAAATAGCTGTTATGTTACATTTGTGGGGAGAAGGTGAAAATTAATGCTTTTCTGGGGGGTGGGGGGGGGGGCAGTGAAAGGTTTATCTACTCACTATGTCTGCTGGATGTAAAAGGGAGCATGCTTTCCTGTCCAGGCAGGAACAAGCACTGGACTATACCACTAACAAAGCATAGCAAGGGAGGATAGGCAAACCATCTTACTGGAAAAAGAGGGGCATTGCCAAGGCAACTGGGTGAGAATCAACAAGGGGAAGCAACATTGTTGCAAACTAGGCTGAGGAGCAACACTGCCTCAGAACAGAGAAAACAAACAGACTGGTTCCAGGACACTGTATTTGTATTTTTCTGATATTGAGCACACAGTGTTCTTGCTAGATTGAATTAGTTATTTTGAAGATCGTTTTTAAGCATTGTAGCCACAACAGTGCTTACCTTTCAATGAAATTAGACTCAGAAATTGTACGTTTAAAAAAAAAAAAAAAAAAAAAATTGCATAGCAACAAAGGTTCATTCATATTTACCTGTGTTGCTGGGTGCTTCTCTACTTCTTTTTCTGAAATGACACTGGAAACTTGACTCCTTTATGTGTAAAATGAAAACAAAACATTAATGGCAAAGAATGCAAAATATCATACAATCATGTCTGTGAATGATACATCGGCTCTTCATTTAAATGTGTTGGTCCTAGCAAACATGGGAAACCTGAGAATGAAACACTGTGCATGTATTCCACATATCTCCAATACGTGCTTCTGTCGTCTCATTGTCAGATATTGTCCAGTGATTCAACTGCAGACAAGGATTCTGGGTAAATACATGCCAGGGAGCATACTGAGAGTGTCACTTATTGCATTCGTTTTTAGCTTCATATCTTCATAGCTTCATATCTATGATAAACATGGATGTTTCCTCAAGAGCTTTGCCTGTCACATTACATGTATACCGCAAAGGCCGAAATAAAGAAGAAAATCCACTCAAATAATCTCTAAAGAAATCATGATATCTCAATATGATATTTCCTCATAAAGATGTATTGCATCTTTAAATGTGTATTTCATGAATCATTAATAAACTCTTCCTCATGTTAAAACAGTGCAATATCTGATTTCCTATACTTAGAATGTACTGCTGCATATTATGTTTTGTAGTTTGCAGCAAGATTTTCCAATGAGACCCACAGGCTGAACTTAATGTCCCATGGTGTGTTTTTTTTTCTAAAATAGATTAGATTGTACATGTGAGAAAAATGTCTAATTGTAAAAAATATATATATCCAAGCTTCTTTAATATAAAAAAATAAAGCCATTAGCCTGGTTGACTTGACAGTTCTGTGACATATACAAGTGATTTCTGTATTACTTCAGAAATTGCATTAATATGCAGCTGTTATAGGAAGTCATTTTAAAAAACAGAAATAAATGAAAATGTGCTTTGTTGATCTACTTCTTCCATCTAGTGGCAAGACGAAGTAATAAACAGCAGCTATTATTGTCTAATGTATAGATATAAATTAATTTTGGCCCCTGAAAAGCCAGATAGATGGGAAAAACATTGTTTTTAAGAAGCCGTAGAATCTTTTCCTGGTTAGTTTGAGAGAATTCAAGCTTGTGTTTTCAGTTTTCATTACTGAACATAAGCAGATCAGTACTATAATCAAGTTACAAAAACGATCTTTTGTACTGTGCACTCACTCTTGAATGCCGTTTTAGATCATGCTGTTAACGTTTTAAAGCAGCATTGTTCTTGGGAGTAAAAGATTCATCAATAAAAAATATGAGATCCTTATTTATGGAAGATAAAAACAGGCCAACGTACAGTTAGGTCTGGAAATAATTGGACACTGATAAAAGTTTTGTTATTTTGGCTGTGTACCAAAATAAATTAAAGTTACAGTTAAATAATGAATATGGGGTTAAAGTTCAGTCTATCAGCTTTAATTTGAGGGTATTCACATCCATATTGGAGGAAAGGTTTAGGAATTACATTTCTTTAACATGTAGCTCCCTCTTTTTCAAGGGACCAAAAGTAATTGGACAATTGACTCAAAAGCTGTTTCATGGACAGGTGTGGGCTATTCCTTCATTATTTCATCATCAACTAAGCAGGTAAAACGTTTGGAGTTGATTCCAGGTGTGGCATTCGCATTTGGAAGCTGTTGCTGTGAATCCACAACATGCGGCCAAAAAAGCTCTCAATGCAAGTGAAACAGGGCAATCTTAGGCTGCAAAAAAAAGAAAATCCATCAGAGAGATAGCAGGAATATTAGGAGTGGCCAAATCAACAGTTTGGTACATTGTGAGAAAAAAAGAACGCACTGGTGATCTCTGCAAAACAAAAAGGACTGCACATCCACGGAAGACAACAGGGGTGGATGATCGTAAGATCCTTCCATGGTAAAAAAAAAACCCTTCACAACATCCAGCCAAGTGAAGAACACACTCCAGGAGGTAGGCATATCATTATCCAAGTCTACCATAAAGAGAAGACTTCACGAGAGCAAATACAGAGGGTTCACCACAGGGTGCAAACCATTCATAAGCCTCAAGAATAGAAAGGCCAGATTAGACTTTGCTAAACAATATCTAAAAAAGCCAGCCCTGTTCTGGAACAGCATTCTTTGGACAGATGAAACTAAGATCAACCTGTACCAGAATGATGGGAAGAAAAAAGTATGGAGAAGGCTTGGAACGGCTCATGATCAGAAGCATACCACATCATCTGTAAAACACGGTGGAGGCAGCGTGATGGCATTGGCATGCATGGCTTACAATGGCACTGGGTTACTAGTGTTTATTGATGATGTGACAGAAGCAGCCGGATGAATTCTGAAGTGTATAGGGATATATTGTCTGCTCAGATTCAGCCAAATTCAGCGAAGTTGATTGGACGGCGCTTCACTTTACAGATGGACAATGACCAAAACATACTGCGAAAGCAACCCAGGAGTTTTTTAAGGCAAAGAAGTGGAATATTCTGCAATGGCCGAGTCAATCACCTGATCTCAACCCGATCGAGCATGCATTTCACTTGCTGAAGACAAAACTTAAGGCAGAAAGACCCACAAACAAACAACAACTGAAGATAGCTGCAGTAAAGGCCCGGCAAAGCAACACAAAGGAGGAAACACAGCGTTTGGTGATGTCCATGCGTTCCAGGCTTCAAGCAGTCATTGCCTGCAAAGGATTCTCGACAAAGTATTAAAAATGAACATTTTATTTATGATTGTGTTAATTTGTCCAATTACATTTGAGCCCCTGAAATAAGAGGACTGTGTATGAAAATGGTTGCAATTCCTAAACGTTTCATACGATATTTTTGTTCAACCCCTTGAATTAAAGCTGAAAGTCTGCACTTCTATTGCATCTCGGTTGTTTCATTTCAAATCCATTGTGGTGGCGTACAGAGCCCAAATGATGAAAATTGTATCAGTGTCCAATTATTTCCGGACCTAACTGTATATGCCAATTCCAACAATTCAGTCAAGAAATGCTATGGGGCACATGTATCAGGGCAAAAGTGTCTAAATTCTGGGGCAAAAACTTTGCTCTAGATCATGGGTGGGGAACGTCAGGCCCGAGGGCCGTATAAGGCCCCCAAAATCATTTGGTCTGGCCCTGCTAAGGCAACTGCTATAACCGGGGTCACTCTAATTTTTAAAAAATGGCCGCCACGCGCCCGATCGGGAGGAGGTTGTGTGAGACGCTGGCAGCCCTACACGATCCCCAGCAGTCACTGTACTAGCCCCAGCAGCCACCGTACTTTCCCCCGCACTCCCCCCGCAGCAGTCCCCGCACTTCCCCAGCAGTTCCCCCCACACTTACCCCAGCAGCCGCCCTACACGATCCACCCAGCAGCAGCAGCAACTACCAGAGGTAGGGGGGGGGGGAATCTGTGTGCCTGCATGCCTGCTGTGTGCCTGCATGCCTGCTGTGTTCCTGCCGTGTGCCTGCCTGTCTGTGTCTGTATGGCCCGCGAACGATGTTATAAATATCCAAATGGCCCTTGGCAGAAAAAAGGTTCCCCACCCCTGCTCTAGATGTACAATAGCAAAGAATAGCATTGTATTGATTGAAAATAGACTTTATTCTTTGATAAAAAACACTATGCTAATATTTCCCTCATCATTTCACCACATTTGCCTTAATACATAATGACCTTTATATGGAAAATGTCAACAATGAATGACTTGACTTTCAGTAATGTTTCAATACCCCAAAAGGTAAACAGCCCTTTAATAACTCATAAAAACCCCATAGAAATTACGTCATGCTTCCTATAGTTATTTCTGTACAATGTCCAAGACAAGTAGAAAGCTAGGTCTGTATTTGTTGTCTGGGTCAGCAACTCTGGTCCTGGCTTTCAGACTCCCTCCCTGCAGCAGGCTAAATAAGGCTATGCTTATAGTGCCGGCGACGGTCGCTGTAAAATCAAATAGAGATGACTTCCAGCGATCGCGACCAATCCGTCGCACCATCGCGTCGCGCTTACTATAAGCGCACGCGATGGCGGCAATGAATTAGTTTTGCCGCAATGTCGCGTCGCTGTCACCGTCACTATAAGCGCAGCCTAACTAATCTCAGCTGAACTATGCCTTTAAATATCAGACACTTCCCAGTCTCCAAGGCTAGCTGCAAATCAGAATGCTAACCCACACTCTACCATGCTTTCAGCTCAGCTCTGAATCATTTATGCCTTCTCTCCTGAGGCATCGTTTGCATAGGACTTTACCTGACTGTGTTGCTTTCGGTTACTGGCTTCAGCATGCTGCCTGTCCCCTCCCCCAAGGCTGCCAGGTGTCTCTTTGCACCCGGGTTCTTCCCATTGTTGTCTCCCCTGGCTCTGGCTTCTAGCTCCAGGCATGCAACACCTTGCAGCCATCCTCTCTCTCTCTCTCTCTCTCTCTCTCTCTCTCTCTCTCTCTCTCTCTCTCTCTCTCTCTCTCTCTGGTGGGACCTCTCCCAGGGTACTGTGTTCAATTCTGGAGACCATATCTCCAATAGAAAATAGAAATAAATGAAGAGGGGGAGTGACAGAGTATAGAAATAAATAGAGGGGGAGGTTGGGGAGAGGGAGGAGATGAGGAAGAGAGGGGGACAAGTGAGAGACAGAGGGGGCTAGATAAATACATGGGGTGAGAAGGAAACAGAGAGGGTGAGAGCAAGGTGGTGTGAAAGAGGGGGAGATCACAATGCTGCCGACACGGGGCGGGTGGGGGGCTGTGCAAACTCTAGTACTGGGCCAGGGAAACCTGTAGGAAGCCCTGGCTATGGGCATGCCTTGCTGTCCAGTCACAGTCCTTTTGGACCTCATGAATTCCTATCCCTGATCATAGTGTTACATCCTTTAGTACCAGTTCCACAAAAGGGTGCTAAGTTTTAGCACATCTTTACCCCCAATTCAAATGACTGGGAGCAAAAGTGTGCTAATTCTTAGCACCCTTTTGTGGATCTGGGCCTTCGTTTACCCCGAGGAAGTCCAGTGCTGCAGACAAGGTTCCTCACATGTTTTCTCCACAGCAGGGCTAGAATGCTAAAGAAAAAAGGCGCAGGAAATCTTTTTTTTTTATTTACCCACAATGCCATCTTAAACACAGCAATATTTTGAAAAAATTCCCATGTTTTAATTTCATTTTCATAGCACAATAAAGTAAACATAATAAATAGAAAATTTCAGGATTACGCATGCTTCCCTCCCCACCAAATTATCCACAACATGCTCCCCTCCACATGTTACCCTGCTGCCCAGCCTCTCCACCACATGCTACCCTGCTAAACAGCCTCTCCCACACATGCTACCCTGCTAACCAGCGTCTCCCTCACATGCTTCCCTGCTAACTACCCCCCCCCCCACATGCTCCCTTCCTAACCAGCCTGTCTCCCACATGCTGCACTGCTAACTAGTCTCTCTCCCACATGCTTCCCTGCTAACCAGTCTCACCCCCCACATGTTGCTCTGCTAACCAGCCTCTCCCCCTCAAGCTTCCCTGCTTACCAGCCTCTCCCCCACATGCTCCCCTCCTAACCAGCCTCTCCCCCACATGCTCCCCTCCTAACCAGCCTCTCCCCCACATGCTCCCCTCCTAACCAGCCTCTCCCCCACATACAGCCCTGCTAACTAGCCTCTCCCCCCTAACCAGCCTCTCCTCCACATGAATCCCTGCTAACCAGCCTCTCCCCCACATGCTGCCTGGCTAACCAACTTCTCCCTAACATGCCCCCCTCCTCTTCTGCTTCACCCCTTTTGTCTTTTCTCTCCTCACCTGCTTCTCCCTTGCCCCCCCTTTTTCTCTATATTCCTTCTCTCTCCCTCTCACTTCATCTCTCTCACTCTACCTCCTCCCCCCATGTAGCAGAGGTGCAGAATTCGTACTGGCCCTACCTGGTGCCAGGGGGACCCACCCATACCCGAAGTTGGCCCTGACTATCGGTGGAACCTACAGTAACTTCTGGTTTTGGACCACCAGGGCAGGCAGACCCTCACCACCCGGGATAGCTGTCCCTGTACTTCTACCCTGGTAGCTGAAGAACTGCTGGAACGATATTCCTGTTGATAAAATAAGTACCGGAAAAGCTCAACTCTAGCCCTGGCTTAATAGTAATGTCACTGCCTTTGATATGGGTGAACCCAGTGCCAGCTCTCATTGTGATCTTTGGCGAGTCACTTTACCTCCTTCTCTCAGCCACCAAAACAGTTTTTTTAATATACATATATACAGCTCCGTCTTTAAATAAGCATTCAATCTCCATCTGTCTTTAGGACATAAATATTGTATTAACCTTCGTAAAATAAGGTCAAGAGAGTTTTGTCTCAATATTTAGCCAGTTTAGAATTTCTTGTAATCATACACCGTTCCATTACATATAAAGGCACTTTAACCACATTGGTGCTGTATGAGTAACATATTGCATTTACTGTCCTAACAGTTAACAGGCCCAGTAGAATTTTAAAATGTCATGCGGGGGATTTCTCATGAACTTGTTCAGTGCCAGAGTGGACAGCAAAGCAAATTGTTTAGATTCTAAGTAGTTTAATTGGTCACTTTGCTTTTGATCAGAACTGTCTTTTCTATTTATCACACTTATTTTAAATGTAACACACATGGGTAATGTATGTTGATAGACATGCCCTCCGGCCGATGGCTGTGAACCAAGGAGAGGACTAAGATTATAGTACAATGAGAAAGATGACATCGCGGACAGAGGATTAGAGAGATATAGGCTGATCCACTTTCTGTTACTTTTGCAATTTCCACCGCGTGGCTCATGGTGTTCATCCTGGTGCAGGTGCTGGTGCCTGAGCTTCCCATAGCTGATGTATTGGAATAGAAGAAAACGTGATGACGTAGCACTACATGCAAACAGGAAAATTCAAATTGTCACAGATGTGGTCCCAGACTTAGTGGATATCCAAAATCTGCAAGCTTTATTTGACAAACACCCATAAAAAAGTGTACATGGATCCATCACACACACAAAAATATGTGGAAGAAGACCTGGCTCAAGCAGGGATGCTCGAAAGAGGGACTGAAGCATGGATTAGGGCTGACAAATTGGGAAAGCCCCGTAAGGGAATGTATAAACTCATGGCAACCATGTGGATGGAGAAAGTGCCAGGAAAAGACACTCAGACTGATAGACAGGAAAGGCCCCGTGGGCCCCCAGGTGATAAATGCCTAAAAGGAGGGGGATGAACTCAATGGGATCCTCTGCTTTAATGGAAACAAGCCCAGACGTCAGATATATATACGGAGAGGAAGGGCATTATGCCAAGCACTGTAGAAGGCGAGAGAATTTGCAGCACGTGCTCAAGAGGTTTATTCAATACAAATCTAATCAGGAAAATGACAAAGGGACTTAGTGAAGGAGCATACTGGACCCCATGTGGAGAAAGGCTCTACAAAGGCTATCCCTGCCAAAAGATTAGAACAATCCCACCTCCCTGATAGCCTTCTTAGTCTCTCCACTAGGGTAGAAGCTCACATCAAAGGAAAAAGATAGTGGATTACAAGTGTCTTCAAGTAATGGTATGATAAACATCTGAAACATCTGCCGTTGTAGCCGTTAGATGGGCTGGTGATGTGGGGCCTCAGTGATGTCTAAGGTACCGTTGTCTAAGGTATGTAGTAGTAGAGTTGACATTCCTGTGCAAAGTCACTGGAGTATCGGGACCATTGACTGTGGTTGCGTTGATATGTCCAGAGGTTCGAAGTAAGGACGAGACGGGCTATAATTGGAACAAACACAAATATATTTGGTCAACTAGCAAGATGGTGACAGACAGTTGGGGAGATGATTATGGTAGGACTCTGACCATTCACCCCTTGTGCTTGATGGCATACTGTCGAATGGAGAAGAGAACAAGTACGCTGATGGTCCTCTCCAAGAAAGATTCCCAGGTGTGCTATTAGTGAAGAGTGTCACGGGAGACCAGGTACTTTTTACACCATTTGTAGATTACCGGGATCATTCATTAGGCAAAACGAGATAGTAAAAACAAATTGCATTTATTTTGGTAAACCCACGTACAACAAGAAGAAATACACATGAAACATTTAAACATACACTTAATGTGGGTCTGGGGTAAAAACTAGACTTTTCTAGGTGCAGGGTACCCACTTGGAGCTTACCCTGACCGGGATATACCCTTGGTTGTCCTGGTCCTCTTTTTGGCTTCAATTCCTAGCTGTGACCGTTGCGTTCGATTTTGAGAACTTGGGTGCAAAAGACAGGACTTAGTCTCTGCGAGGCAAACTTTTCAGGCTTCAAAACTAAGCCGGTCGCTCTGCTATTTCGAACAGAGCAACTTTGAAAAGACTGCCGTAGCTTCATCGACTCACTGATTGGTTGGCTGCCTCTCTCTCTCTCGGTCAGTACCTTACATACACTCTGCTGGGCTATCCCCAGAACAGAGGGGGAAGGAGCAGCCAATCAGAGAAGGGGAATCCCTCCCCTCCAGCCAATAGAAAGAGAGGCTCGACCCGTGGCTGAAGTCAGGGGAGTAGGCGTGCCACAGAGACTCGAAAAGCCAGGTGAGCGGGAAATATGATTGCATACAGTATAAGCTTCAGGCGTATTCCACATGGGACAGTGTTGGGACTGACCCTTCATACAGTAAAACGGAAGCCACTGTGGATACTAAGCAAGTCATTTAAACTAAAATGTTAGTTCAGGACATATGAGATACTGATAACTATTAATTAAACCAAGGGTGCGCAAACTGAGGAACGGGAGATTTTTCGGGGGGAAGGGGGCATGGGCGGTTGCAGAGGTCCGGCGCTCTCCTCCAGGCATTTAATTAAATGCCGGGGGATCACGTGAGGCCCCTGCAACACTCCACTTACTGGGATTCTGCCTGCTGTGTGATGCATCGCCATGGCAATGCAGCATCAAATGACACCGCGGAGCCATGTGACGTCACATGACCCCGCAGCGTCATTTGACACGGATACAAGGTGGGGGGGGGGGCGCGTGAGGCGGGGAAGGGAAGACAGGGGGGCGCAGCTTCAAAAGTTTGCGCTCCCCTGCATTAAACCATGAGAATGGAACGTTTTGAATGGTAAAGGTTAATTATGATCAGAAGCAGATCTCACTATGTTTAATATACACGTCTTCCATGTCTAAACTGCGTGATTTTGCTAGGTAGCTATTTTCTGAAAATGAGCAAATCTTGCAAAATTAAGTATTCATTTGCAATTCAATAAACTGCAAGATAAAGACAAAATCTTGCACAGTTTTGTTACGACTTCAGGCAGGTGACAGTGAAATAGGTGCATTTAGTGTGTTTCACACAAGTTACCACTCAGCAACTGTTGTCAGAAGAGTCTGGAGCTTGCTTCTCTCAGCTGGGGGCGCTACGTTGGTTCAGGAGCAGGATTAATGTCCAAAACCCCTTTTTACTTCCCAAACCTATACGTTCACTTCCCTTGTAAAGAAAATGTTGGGACGGTTTAAAACGGATAAAGTACCACTTCTTATTAAGGCATTTGTTTCTAATTAGTAATAAAATAGTTAATAATATTATATCTCCATGCAACATTAAATGAAACAGAGCGGGGAGGGGTATTGAATTCTGCTCGTTGATGGGGTTAAAGGCTTGTAAATTGTAGCCTACACAGCAGAACAATACACGAACACATTAACGCCAGCAAGTAAATGTCCAGATCTCGTTTTATGCATTTCATGAAAAGATGACAAAAGCATGGAAATTCCCTGGACATTTTTGGCAACTCAATTTTTCACCGCCTAAAAAAATTAATCTGTTTATACTTTAATCTGCTGCATGGTATAACCATGATGAATTAGTCACTGAGCCTAGATGACTTTCAAAAGGCTATTTATCTTGACAAAATAACAATACATTTAATTAGATGCAGGTACAGATACTGAATTTAACTAATTTCTTGGCAATTGATTAAAGATACGACTGGCTCTTTTGACAATTATAATGAAGAAATTTATAGCAACTGATTAATACTGCGCTAAGTAGATGTTCAGGAACAATTTGCAGTCGGATACTTTTGATTTAGGATGTACACTGGTGACAGAAGGTCCTACAGAGCAGTCCTTTTTTATTACAATTAATTTGGAGACATTTAGTTTGCTGGTTAATATTTAATCAAGGTATTTCAGGAAAAATAATCTCCTAAAAGAAGGCAGCCTGGGGCCCCTTTGGAGACTGGGCACATGACCGCTGGGGCTAGGCTACCCCCCTACGCCTCACATTTGCCCGTGCTGTCTGGCCATGCTCTGTCCCCTTCTGCTGCCCCCCTTCCCCACCACGTCAGGGAATGATGTGCGGGGAGGGGGAGGATAACTGATCCGCTCCCTGCCAGGAATGTTCCCTCCCACCCGTCCCTTTGTTATGCGTGATACCGTTACGGTTGTATGGTTATACTGTAATATTGTTGATGGTTGTATGTGATCTTTTTTTTTTAAACCAAGAAGAAAATGTAGGAAAGACCTTGATGTCTCGCATGTTTGAGGTGGGCATTTCAAGGCGTGTGGTTGCCTTTGTTGCGGCGGCAGTTGGGGGGGTAAGTGCATTTTAACCTTTCCAGCCGGGGGCTCTATGGTGCAGAAAAGCCCTGTGGTGGCTGAGGGTGGCGAGTGGGCAGGGTTCATTTGTGCGTGATTCCCTGGGACCCAATGTCGCTAACGGCCCAGCTTGGTGGGTCTTGCGGGCCATGGTTTGGGTGCCATCGGCCTTTACGCAGGGTGAGGATGCTGGCTGGTTTGTTAATTACCGGTGTTTATTATTTGTTTTAATAAAAGTCGCGGCCATTGTACCTCCAGACCTTCTTTGTGTGTTTATTTGTTTATACTGTATGTGGGTTGCGGGGAGGGAGCTTCCTTGTAGGCTCCAAGGTCAGGAGTGGCTCAGTGAGTAAAGGCATTGAGTCTGTAAACAATGACACCAAGCTCGAAGCAGGGGAGTCTGCTTCAAAGCTTGGTATTGGCTCATTGTGACCTTGGGCAAGTCACTTTATATCCCTGTGCCTCAGGCACCAAAAACATAGATTGTAAGATCATCTGGTCAGGCTGTGTCTGTAACATTCCTATGTTCGGCGTACCACGCCCTCTACTGTAATTGTGAGGTGCTTTGAGACCCATTAGGAGAAAAACGCCACACATTATGAAAATAAATTATTATTATTAATAATAATAATAATAAAGAAGAAGAACTACAGGTTATCCAAAACAAATATGCAGTGTGCTGGGCATCGTTCATTGACATGGCTTTCCATTAAGACAGGATTACCGATGCAGAGTGAGAAAAGGGAATACCCTTCAGTCCTTTACTGTATAGTACTCTATCTACAAGAACAACAATAATTCTTCTGAAATAATAAATACTTTGAATACAGTGTAGAATAACTATTCAACTAATGACTTTTCATATTTAAGAAAAGGTGAACACAAATGGAGAGAGCCCCATATGCTAGTCCAAATGTAACATTTACACAATATTGTATCTAGTGAGCCTGCTACGTGGTTCAATAGTCATCCAGAATAGCATTAAACACTGATCTAATTACCCATTCAAGCTCTCCGAATGTATGAAACTTGTTAACTAAGGTTCTTAACACAAATTTATTGACCAAAAAGGTTTCTGCTTCCTCATGCATGGCAGATATTTTGACATGCATTAAAGGGGTGAAAGACGTCTGAGATGCTATACAACGTGCCTTCCCTACATTACACCCTTATGCTAAATAGTGTCAAAGTATATACACATTCAGAATGCTCTGTCAAATTAGCATCAACAACTTAATTCAATGTTAGTACAACTGGATCTGCATCAACATATTCTCCTATATTCGTGTTGTGACCACTTTAACTTCACACTTTCTGATTGGACAGTAAATATGTGTGGTACTATAGACCTTAATATAGCATTATATCAAAAGTAAAAACTACAACTCCCAGCGTTCATCCATAAGCAGATTTAAAAAAAAAAAGTCCATGGAAAAAGTCCAAAACAATTAGGCTAATAATTGAATACAAGTATATCCAAGTTTTCTGTAAGTAACCAGCATTTTATATCATAGACTAAATTGGTGCTTAGCCTCAGCCATTCTGGAAGCAGGCAAGTTCAACTTTAACTGGATTTTTTTTTTTAAACAAATAAAATTAAACACTGTTAGATCTTCAAACTTAGTACCAAGACACATTCCATTATTAGACGTTCAAATCCTTATATTATTAAAGCAGCACCATACCTGTTAGACAACTGCTGAGCAGGGCCAGCTAAGCACTCGGTAATAAAACTTAAAATCAGTAGAGCCTTCATTTTAGAAATGTATTTAAAGATATTAAAGTCAGTACAAGTTTATCATATATTTATGCCCCTCTTTACTTTGTTATAGCCAAGTAACTGTTAAGGTATCACACGGTGTCCAACAGAGGTAATGATTAATAACACCTACACCCTTGACTATTTAATCATTGATAGCTGCAGCAAATGGTAATTTGTCCCACCTAGCAATATTTAATGGAGTTGCAGCAAAGTGAAAGCACTCAGCCATGAAACAACTTTTCTACCACGTTTTAATGTTTGTTTATGAATCCAGGATACTCGATTACAGCCCTGCTTCTTAATGGTGCAATCCCACAAAGTCGTCCAGTTGAATGTCTTAGGGCAGGGGAGCGCAAACTTTTGTTGCTGCACCCCCCTGTCTTTCTTGCCCCGGCTTTCGCGCCCCCTGCCTACCTTACATTCACGTCAAATGACGCTGAGGGGTCATGTAATGTCACGTGACCCATGACATCATTTGACGCTTGTCACGTCACATCACATGGCAACATGTCACACAGCCAGCTGAATTCGGGTAAGTGGAGTGTTACAGGGGCTTCACGCGATCCCCCGGCATTTAATTGAAATGCCTTGGAGAAGAGCGCGGGGCCTCTGCAACAACCCACGCCCCCCCCCCCCAGAAAAATCTCCTGACCCACCTGGCGGGGTGGGGGGGGGCGTGTGCACCCCCGGTTTGCACGCCCCTGTCTTAGGGGCCTCTGAATGGGGATGTGGTGGCAATCAAGTGTTATCTTTACCTTTTCCCCCACTCTGTTCCCATCAGAGAACCAATAAAAGTTAGGGTGAGTTACGGAGCGGGGACTCTGACTGTAGACCCTTGCTTAACACCCAGTGACATCACACACCAGAAGAAACCAAACCCACCCAATAAATAATAATAATAATAATAAAATAAATAATACTTCTAGGTATCAGAATTGGGTTAAAAAAAGGAATTATTTACCCAGAGAGTTCTACTCCATTACCTCCAGGGACCTTGCTTTTTTGTTTAATCTTCACAGGCCCTGGCGCATCACTGCTCTTGCACACCAGTGGCCCTACTGAAGTGCCAAGCACTTTTTTGCAACCTCTACAATGGAGTCCCGTTTCCATCAGCCGCGGGGGGTTTGTGATCGCTGCTGGAACGGTTAGCAGAACGGTAAAATTGAAAATGTTGAAACCCAACAAGCACTGTGCTAAACAAAAAATTATCAGGGACGGATTAAACTCAGGTATTCTTTTCCAAGTGTCTGTTTAAAAAAGAAACAACATAAATTGTATATGGAAAAAAAAGTTTTATTTTTTATATTGTGTATTTCATGTTTCAGTTGCCCATGAGGCCTTGATCAAGTACCCTGTATTGCAACCTCTTGCCAGCTTTATTACTTTAACCAAGTCCCATTATACAGCTGCACCCCAGGTGCCAAACATTTAATAGTAATCTCTGCAGGCCAGTCAATTACTGTGCATGCATCAGCCCACTAATAATCCTACCTACAACAAAAAGAAAACTCGCAGCACATTGTACATTCTATCACCTAGTTCTGAAAGCCACATGAACTGAAAAAGTACTTAAATAGTTCAACATTTTCGTCACGGAAGAATCTCCAGGAATCCTTTTACATTGTTTCCATTAAATGTTTTTTTTTTTTTTTTTTAAATCAGCATTTGCCAAATAGAAAAGTTTTTAAATGTTGCAATATGGACAGTTAAATGTTTGCATAATCTATTTAAATGTAGACCCACGGCAGGATTTTTTTTTAAACGTCAAAGACATGACAACAATACTGTGCATTTAAACACCAGAGGCCCTATCTGCCCAAACTGGAGCACAGCGTTAGAATAACTAATAACCAGCAAAGAGAGAAATGCTCTGTCTCACAATTATTCATTCAAAAGTCTGTATTTAATACATATTTAAATTTTGAAGGTGACCAAGAGTGGAAGCAGGACTACTCCGACTGTACTACTAGGGTTGCCAGATGGCTTGTCCAAAAATACTGGACACCCACGCCCCCCGAACACATATAAAAAATACCCCCACGCCCCCCAAATACATTTTAAAAATACCCCCGCCTCCCCCCAAATACATTTAAAAAATACCCCTCACCTCCCCAAATACATTTTTTTTTAAAAAAACACCTCCCCCAAATACATTTAAAAATATACCCCCACCTCCCCCAAAAACATTTAAAAATATACCCCCACCTCCCCCAAATACATTTAAAAATATACCCCCACCTCCCCCAAATACATTTAAAAATATACCCCCACCTCCCCCAAATACATTTAAAATATACGCCCACCTCCCAATACATTTAAAATATACACTCACCTCCCCAATACATTTAAAATATACGCCCACCTCCCAATACATTTAAAATATACCCCCACCTCCTCAATACATTTAAAATATACCCCAACCTCCCCAATACATTTAAAATATACCCCCACCTCCCCAATACATTTAAAATATACCCATACCTCCCCAATACATTTAAAATATACCCCCACTGGACACCCACGCCCCCCGAACACATATAAAAAATACCCCCACGCCCCCCAAATACATTTTAAAAATACCCCCGCCTCCCCCCAAATACATTTAAAAAATACCCCTCACCTCCCCAAATACATTTTTAAAAAAAAACCCACCTCCCCCAAATACATTTAAAAATATACCCCCACCTCCCCAAAAACATTTAAAAATATACCCCCACCTCCCCCAAATACATTTAAAAATATACCCCCACCTCCTCCAAATACATTTAAAAATATACCCCACCTCCCCCAAATACATTTAAAAATATACCCCCACCTCCTCCAAATACATTTAAAAATATACCCCACCTCCCCCAAATACATTTAAAAATATACCCCCACCTCCCCCAAATACATTTTAAAATATACCTCCACCTCCCCCAAATACATTTAAAAATATACTCCCACCTCCCCCCAATACATTTAAAATATACGCCCACCTCCCAATACATTTAAAATATACCCCCACCTCCCCAATACATTTAAAATATACGCCCACCTCCCAATACATTTAAAATATACCCCCACCTCCCCAATACATTTAAAATATACCCCACATCCCCAATACATTTAAAATATACCCATACCTCCCCAATACATTTAAAATATACCCCCACCTCCCCAATACATTTAAAATATACCCCCACCTCCCCAATACATTTAAAATATACCCCAACCTCCCCAATACATTTAAAATATACCCCAACCTCCCCATACATTTAAAATATACCCCACATCTCCAATACATTTAAAATATACTGTGCCCCCACCTCCCCAATACATTTAAAATATACCCCAACCTCCCCAATACATTTAAAATATACCCCAACCTCCCCAATACATTTAAAATATACCCCAACCTCCCCAATACATTTAAAACATACAGTACCCCCACCTCCCAAATACATTTTAAATATACCCCTACCTCCCCAATACATTTAAAATATAGCCCCACCTCCCCAATACATTTAAAATATACACCACCTCCCCAATACATTTAAAATATCTCCCATCATCATGATCTCATCTCCCCAGGCTGGCCCTCATCACCATCTTATCCCCCCCATTATCATCTTATTCCCCCCCCATTATCATCTTATTCCCCCCCATCATCATCTCATTCCCCCCATCATCTCACCCTACCCCCCCATCATCATCTCACTCTGCCCCCCCATAATCTTCTCACCCTGCCCCTCATCCTCATCTCACTCTGCCCCCCCATAATCTTCTCACCCTGCCCCCCCCATACTTTCACCATCTCACCCTGCCCCCCCCATCCTGTCACCATCTCACCCTGCCCCCCTCATCCTGTCACCATCTCACCCTGGCCCCCCCATCCTGTCACCATCTCACCCTGCCCCCCCCCCATCCTCTCAGTATCTCACCCTGCCCCCCCATCCTCTCACCATCTCACCCTACCCCCCCCATCCTGTCACCATCTCCCCCTGGCCCCCCATCCTCATCTCACCCTGCCCCCCCCAATCTGTGTCCTTACCTTATTGCCAGGAAGGACAGCCACACAGACGTCTCTGAGCCGCCGGGGTGTGGGCTCCGCCCCCGCTGTCCTCTGATTGGCTCTCCGCTTCTCCAATCAGGGACAGGCTGCACACAGACACACACAAGTGCTCCTGCCCGCCCCCAGTCTCAGTACTACTCTCTGCACTGCCTGCCCTCGCGCTTGCGTTGTCCTCCGCCACCGCAAAAATGGTAATACCGGACACGTGTCCGGTATTACCTCCGATTTTCTACCAGGCAGGCAACGGAATTACCGGCCTGTCCGGGTAAAAAACGGACACCTGGCAACCCTATGTACTACAGCACCGAAAAAACCTCTACTAAACCATGCGAGTGCATTCTGTTCCTAGACTTTAGTTTATGATACTGATACCTAAACACCTCTGAGTTAGATGTTTTTATGTTTTGCTAAGCTGTGCCACAGCTCATGCAAGGCCAAGGGTCTTACCTTTCTACTTGGTGGACAGCCCCACTTCAGGGGCTGAAGGAGTATCTCATTTTCAGTGGTAATGTCACTGCCATTGAAGCTGGGGAACGTCATTTACGGTGTCAGCTCCAAGCGTTTAACCCTGCTAAGTAAGAGGATCTGCTGTAATGCAGGCTGTTAAACATGCGGCCAAGAGCTGCTCAGCCAACAGACCCTGCGCTCGAACCAGGGGAGAAAGCTGGAACATCCATAACGGGGGGCTGCGTTGGAAGTTGCGTCCGTCCACCATGCCTCTTCTCAGCCCCGCTGGTCCAGCCCTGTCTTCACCCCTCCCCCCCCACTTGGGGGACCAGGCCTCCTCACCTTGCTGGTGTGCATCAGAAGTAGGGCCCCAATGGAACTTTGGCACTAGAAGCTTCCGAAAGGTAAAGTGTGGGGCAGAGGGGTACTGTGTGGGTTTTGTGGGGGAGGGGAGTTTTGTGTGGGTGGGAGCGATTGTGGAGGTGGAGTTTGTGTGGGAATTGTGGGAGAGGGGGGTACTGTGGAGGTGGGTGGTTTTATAGGGGTAGTGTGGGCAGGGTTGCCACCACTCTGGGTTTCACCTCAAGACTATGGGTTTTGGCCATGTATCTCGGGTTACGAGTATATCTAGTAAATGGAAAAATAGGGTAACCCCAATTATCAAGGCCACTACCAGGCACTATGGAGTGTGTTTTAGGAAAGAAGGTTTGACGTCGGTATACAGGTGATGCATGTAATAAGGCAATATTGGGGTATCTCCGATACTAACAAGGGGAGTGGGGTACTGGAAAACCGGTTAGAGGTACAAGGGGACACCTCCCAAGGGGGCGCCCCCAAGTAAATCACGGCCCGGCTACCAATATATCCTCACCTGTCTCCCCTGTGTATCGCGTGGAGGTCCCTTGAAAGCCGTTCCTGTTTGCGGCTGTGTTCATGCTGTTGTGCATTGCTGGTTACTAATAAAGTTTTTTATATTCATACAACTGGCTGAGTGAAGGTGCTGTGAACCTCGGAAGCAATCTCCATTTTTTTCACCTACGAGTATATCTAGTAAACCTCCGGTTGGCGGCGACGGTGTCTCCTGGGATCTCAACCTGCAACTAATGTCAATATGGCTGCACGGCATCAAATGTCGTCGCATTGCCATGCCAACAGGAACGCTACATGATGCCCATTCCCATAACAAGACACTACGTCACGACATCACGCGGCGCCGCGTTGCCATAACGTGATGCCTAGGCGTCATAAGGCGTCCCATTGTCATGGCAACGTGGTGCCATTTTACGCCGCACAGCCATATTTGTCACGATGTGCCCACCACAAACTAGACGAGACCTCCGGTACTGAGATGGGAATAGCGTAAACACCACCGACAGGCATGGGAATCTGATCTGGAGTGTGCGTAGTTGCTCGCGCCGGGTCAGAAGCAGGGAGGGTAGAGGAGTAGTGAATACTTGCCGAGTTGAGGGTAATAGAAGTACAGAACGTTGGAGGTACTAGTCGCTGGGATCGGTGCTGGAGAAGGTAGAATAGTCGAGGTCCGAGAGCCGAGTTCAGGTTGGAGAGTTGCGGAGGGTCGAGGATAGCCAAGGTCGGGGTTCCAGAGAGGCGGTGGTCCAAAGGCAAGCCAAGGTCGGTACACGGGAGATCAAACAAGACAAGGCAGGATATCTAGGAGACAAGAGAGGTAAGCACAGGAACAGGAAGCTTATGCTCAGCCAATGTGCCAGTGGCACTGCTGAGCCTAAATAGGTAAGACAGCCCAATAGGAGCAAGAGGCGGAACCGGGGCGTGTTCGTGCAGAGCCTGTGATAGGCTATGGGTAAGGAAGCCAGATGAGAGTGCTGAGGCAATCAGTGCCTGTTGCCACGGAGCTTGGGTGAGTGGCGCGCGCATCACACGCGTGTGCGCTGCGCACAGGGAGTGTGCGCCGTGATCCAGAGGTGGGAACTCCCACTGTGACCCCAGCCCGCATGCACCCGCGTGAGGACGCCGTCCGGCACGAGGAGCCGCGCGCATGCGCGGAAGAAGCGGGAGTACGCGTGGGAGCGCACGAGTGCTGGGCTCCATCAGCGGCCGTCAGGGCAGGTAGGGGAGTAGTGCGCCTGCGTGTGAAAGTGCGTGGCACCTGGCTCCTGACAATATTGAAGGGAGTTGTAGGGGGAGATGCCGCTTTAGGTAAGTGCAACGTTTAAAATATAACCTTCAGTCTAAGGTGGCAACCGTGATTGTGGGGAAGGGTGATTTTGTGGGGAAGGTTTTTTTTTTGTGTGTGGTATTGTCTGTGTATTGTGGGGGTTATTGTGTGTGCGTGTATTGTGAGGGTGGGGGGAGAGAGGAAGAGATGAGGGAGGGAGACATTGTGGGGAGGGGGAGAGTGAGTGAGAGGGGGAGACAGAGGGAGGGAGAGAGTGTGGGGAAGAGAGGGGGGAAAGAGAGAGGGAAGAAAGAGAGGGGAAAGGGGGGAAAGAGAGAGTGGGGGGAAGAAAGAGTGTGGGGAAGAGAGAGTGTGGGGAAGAGAGTGGGGGAGGGGAGAGGGAGTGTGGAGGGGAGAACATAGAGAGTGGGGAGGGGGGAAGAGAGTGGGGAGGGGGGAAGAGAAAGTGGGGAGAGGGGGAACAGAGAGTGGGGAGGGGGGAACAGAAAGTGGGGGTGGGGAGAGAGAGTGGGGGTGGAGAGAGAGAGAGGAGGGGAGGTGAAGGTGCTCATCTCCAACCAGGAAGGGGACCCGCAGGGCTGAGGTAGGGATGCAGAATAACCAACCACAGCACAGGGACAGAGTCCTGTTAGAGTATCCGTAGCCAGTAAACAGGCAGAGGTCAGAGCTGGTGGCAGTGGTGCAAAGTCCAGTAAACAGGCAAAGGGTCATGGCAGACAGAAAACAGCGAGATTGGGGTCACGGTCCGGGGTCAGCAACAGGGAAATCCACAGACGAATGGGTAAAGCGTGACAGCATAGATAGCAGGAACTGCAACTGTTAGAACCTTGCTCCGCGACTCCCACCAGTAAGTGTAGCCTTATATAGCAGGTTGCCAGTAACCAAAATGGCCAGATTGAGCAGGCAACCTGAAAAACCCGAACTGGCAGGAAAACCCGTCACATATCGAGCAGAATCCTTACAGGGGGGGGGGGGGGGGGCAGAGAGAAGGGAGGGGGAAAAAGAGAGAGGGGGGACAGAGAGAGAGGGGGGGAAAGAGAGAGGGGTGGAAGAGAGGAGCGGGGTGGAGAGAATGAGTCTCCCTTCTCCCCTCTCTCTAGGTCACTTACCAGGATTCCGTTTCCTCTTCTCAAGAGGAAGGGCGAGAGAATGGAGGAGGGGATGGGGGGAGAGAGGTACCAGCGACGTTTACATATTTTTAATAGGAAAAGCTCCAAAAGAAAAAGTGTACGCATACAGTAGGTTATAGTGACTATGTATTTTATTTTTTCCTGGTCTTGCAGTCGGACTTAAGAATTGTCCCCCAAGCTATTCTGAGTTAGACGGGCCTGCGGTAATGAATGCTGTGTGGAAGGAACCATTGAAATTGTCCACGTCTGCAAAATTACATGACCTAATCTGTGACCTCAAACGAAGTAATCTTAGTCTCTAAAACCAACAGTGATAGAGTCTCAATCCCATGGCCATTTTGGAAAATTAAATGTATACTTAATGGATCCAGGTGTGATAAAAAGTTTTCTTCAAGGCAAAAACAAATCTCCACTAATTCAAATTGTATGTTTTTTATTTAGCCTTATATGAAGCAAAATTAAAATTACACAAACTAATACAATTGAACAGTTTTATGAAATCAATTACTGCACTGTAGTCTGTCTGTAGAGACATGTTCAATTACAAAAACATACGCATTAGGTATTTACTCATTATATGGTTACATAGTTTGAGCCTCCGTATTTAAGAAACATGATCATTTTAAATTAGCAGTTGATGTAGAAAATACATACATACGTACTTATTAAATTTCCTATGCACCTAGGGCTGCGTCCACGCTGCCGCTGAGCGCGCTTGGCGCGTTGAGTTCAATGGATGTCAATGTGTCCAGCCACGCACACGAGGTGCGCCCGTGTGCACTCGCGGGTGCTTGGCGAGACAGATGAAATTGATTTACAGGCGCGCTGAAGGCCCACATGACCTTCAGCAACCAATCAGCGCCAGTCACTGCTCGGTCACGCCCCCCCACTCGCGTTTGAAAAAAAATATGCAGAACAGCCGAGTGCTCATGCTTGGAGAGTTGGTGATGTCACCGCTCTCAAGCATGAGCGCGCTCAGCGGCAGCGTGGCCGCAGCCTAAGATCAAGATGAATGGTACACAGAAGTACAATGAAATCTTTAAGAACACCAACTAATAAATGTTCCTTACTTAAAGAAAACTACCGTTTTCACTTTCTTGATAGCAGTAAATGGATAAGAATGACTAACCATTTTAAAAATCACTATCCATGCAACAGCTGAATTGGTGTAATTTTACCTTTATAGTGTACAGGACTTGAACTTAGCTCAGAATAATTCTGTTTTCCATACTACACTTTTTATTTTAAATAAAACCTTAGAGAGACACCTGAGCAAACATAATTGCCCGGTTGTTCAAACATATTACGGTTATCATTCAAGGTGGTGAGAATTTCAAACCTGTTCCCCAACGGTTACTTCAAAGCATGTAAAACTTAAAGTAGACCGAGATACCATGTGTGTATTATACATGATTACATTTCAACTGAGAATGTTATATACTAAAAAGCAGCAGCGTCACCTACTGTAGTGCCGACAAGTATTCTAAAACAAATCTGGGGCAATCACCAACAAGACCCAGGTACATGCTGGGTACATGCTGCAACATTTCAGTGACATTTTTGCAGACAGACTAATGGCCCATCGGATTAACAGCGGGGGTCCCTGGCAGTTCCATTCAAACTGCAGGGGTCCCTGGCAGTCCCATTCAAACTGCAGGGGTCACTGGCAGTCCCAAACTGAATGGGACTGCCAGGGACCCCTGCTGTGTTCATCCGATGGGCCATTGTCTCTGCAGAAATGTCACTGAAATTTTTGCAGCATGTACTGTACCTGGATCTTGTTGGTGATAGCCCCAGATTTCCCAAGGCAAGCTTAAAGCAAGTGTTAGAATACTCGTCGGCGCACCTGTACATAGTGACTTTGTGATTCGTTGCAGAGTAATTGGCAGTGTGACACAGCTCCACAAGAGCAGCAATCACATTCCAGAGCATGGAAACCGTCATTTAAGATATAATTATAAAGTATAGGGCCCAGAATATGGTTAAATTAAGTTGTAAATGATGGTCCAGTGACACTCACTGTAACATAGAAGTGAATGGACATGCCTATGGTAAGAACAGAAGTAATGCATATTTAGGAGTATAGGGAAGCACGTACTACAAACAGTATCAAATGCCAAAAGCGTTTTAGATAAAAGCTGCCATAATTTTGGGAAAACAAACTCCGTTTTCCAAAAAAAAATAATTTAATTTTTTATAATTTTATAATAAATCACCATTTTAGGATATCCTTAAGGAAGGTGCATCAATGCACCAAGAAGTACTGTAACCTTAAAGTATAATTAGTCATTTCCTCAGTATTGATGCCGGAAAAGTATAACGTTACTTTTTTGTTTGAATGAATAGAGGCTTGAAACTCAAAAGGATGAATTGGCAGTAATGAAGCACACAAGGAACAGAGACCATGGGTATATTAACTCTGTTACACCTGTTTATACTTCTGCTTCCCTCCCTGTGCCACCCTCTCTCTGCATGTTTGCTTCTCGACTCTCCTCCGGTCTCCTGTATTTCTAGCGATACGTCCTCTTTCTGAACTTTTACTCTCTTCTTCTACCTCATACAGTAATCGTTCATCCACTTTTCAAATGGTTCTCTTTCTTATGGATCTTCACCCTGTTTGTCTAGTGTCCCAAAATGACACACCCCCTTTCTCTCTGTTCTTCCTACTTCAGCTGTAAAGTTAAATGGGACAAGAAAGCTGACGGCAATGGCCATTCTCACTGTATTTCCTACTGTGAATACACTGTACCACATCTGACAGTTGTCTGGAAACTATCCCATGACAAGTACAATACTACTACGTGTTAAAATGTCAATGCCATACAAAAACTGGAAAACAAATGTCATTCCTATGTGCTTACACCTAGAGAAAGATGATACTCAATTTTAGCATGCAGCTGACTTAGTACAAATAAAGTCAAATGACTGCACTTCTTTATAATCGAATGTCAAAAAGTACATGCTAAAAATCCACGATCTGGAACAACAAAAAAGCAGAAGAAAACAAAAATATGCAGGCACTGTGATTTTTTTGGGATGGACCGAAGAAAAAGCCACTTCTGAGAAAGTAAAAAAAAAATAATCTTCTTACTCGCAACTCTTCTTTTACATTTGCAAAACAAATGTGTTGAATGGAAAGTGTAGCTATGAAATTGTAAATATTATAATGTAGACACTGTAAGGTTGAGTAATCAATTCCTGTACTGCACTGTGAGAGATCTCCCCCCATCATGAACTAGCTAATATAATGAGCTGAGCAGCGCTAGTCCTCTTTATACATCAGGCTTTTGAGGGTTTTTTTTTTAAAAAAAGCAATAAAAACCAACAACATTTTGATTAATCCTATTCCTTGTGGCGAATGAATCACAGTTCTATCCAACATTTATAAATCAACGTAACAATAGCAGGAAAACAGAAAACGAACTATCATTGGATTTCTACAAAATATAATCCTAATATATCACAAATATAATCTTGCTTTAATATACAAGTGCATCTCTGCAACATTAAAAAATTAAGCTTCCGTCACTACATATTTCTGGCAACTCCTGCATTTTCCTGAGTTTATGCATAATGAGCATAATTGCATGGAAATATAAAATGAGGAAGCAGGGCCGTTGAAAAGATCATGATTGCTTTGAATAAATTTATAGCAAATAGCACCTGAAATTATGTATGTTGATATATGTGCTCTTTTCAAGGAAGATAATAAAGTAAAAAGATCTGTCAAGAACATATTCAGTGCTGTAAAATCTTCCCTTCCAACGATGCCTCCCTCTAGTGCAGATTGTGGAGATTCAAAATGGATAGTTTAAACAAAAAGTCATATACAGTAACTCTGGTATAGATAGAGAAGAGCAAAATGGTTTTCTGGCAATATATTAAAGCTCTGCACATTTAATGTAGCTTTGCATGCCTCTTTAAAAAAGAAAATCGACTTGGAAACACAAAAAGCACCTGGGAATTAATTACATACAGTAGTGTTGTTACTTCTCTTCAAGTAAACTAATTTGAATAACCAATTAACTAATTTTGGGGAAGACAAAACACTCGGCCTACCACCCATAAAGTGTAATATTCCCTCTGCATTTCACCATGCTAACATGTCGGGTGTAAACAAGCTACCAGGACAGAGTGGTGATATCGCCCTATAATAATATTTATATACAAAAGGGAGTTGCTCGCTTCCCCCCCCCTGCTTATTACCAATCCATAATGGAACTTGCAATACTGATACAAACAGTAATGTTATTATTTCACAGCAGGTCCAGCAATATAGGGGCATCAGATTGATCCACGAAAAAAAATCTTTTGTCTTCAGCAATGACTTTACAGAGGGATCGATTATTCTCAGACTGCTCACAGCGCTTGTTTTCAACATACAGTTTGTGAGTACCCTGATTTTATCCTTTCAACTTGTATAAAACTTTATATAAGATTACGCTATGTTGGCATCTTTTTCTTTTCATACTGTACCTAATACCCTGGAGTAATTTCTTGACCGTTGCCTATTCGATCCATGATAACCTGAGCATCCACCTCTGGTTCCTAATGCTGAGAAGATTTTGGAGTGTGTGAGTGCTGGTTCACTGGCTCTGTTAAATGTTTTTGTCATACTGTTGTACTATTTTGTGTTATTTTGTCTCCACATCTCTTTCGAGAGCTGCATTCCTGTTTTGCTCTGTACTGTGTTCTTACGACCCTGGAAAGGTCTTTCTGGAGCAGCACCTCGCAATATAAACGGGTTGTATTTTACATTTACCCCATATTCACCGTATCTCAATTTGTGTTTATGTAATCACTTAACAAATGCACTTTAAATATGTTTGCGCTGAAACCCTTGTCTTCACCGTCTTCAGCAATGGGTTTTCTTTTTTTCTCTTATAATAATAATAATAATAATAATGGTTTTTTAAACTCTTTGGAATGCTCTTGTGGGATTTTTACGAGCTGATAATGTTCCTCAGAACCTGATTGAAAATGATTAGAAGACATACAAGAATTGTAAATACAGATCTTAAAAAAAAGGTTACATTTTCCACAGGCTGGATTCGGGCTGCTTCCATTTCTCCCCCATCACTGCACTGAAACTAAAAGGCCTGAAATACTCCAAGCGGTGGCTGTAAAACAAAGAAAAAGCAAAAATCACATTGCGCAATTTGTTACATGGCAGTCGAATACACATTTCCACATACCTGTAATTTAGCTTTCTTGTCAAATGTCGCTGGTTTGTAATATTTGGCATGTTAAAGTCCTTCTGGTGTCAAACATCCAAATTCCCTTACATTTAATTTAAATTAAATGTAATCACTTTCACCCAAAAATATCTTAGAGGGTTATTCCTAACCCTGACCGGCACTATCGCACAGAAACTCCCGTTGACTGTGGCACAATAGCCATTTAATAAATAACTCGCTTAGTGTCTTTTACTAAAACCCAAAAAGCACATACTAGCAACTGAATAATCTCTGTGCATCAGAACTGTAAAATAAGGAGTACATTTGACAGCATGTTAAAGCTGAAGTTTAAAAAATATATATATGTATTTTTTACCATTCAATATGTGCATCAATACAATCTGCACACTGACAAGCAATTAGCTAAATTGCTCGGGGTTATTTAATGCAGTTATTGCTGCAAAACAGTACCCACAATGCAAAGTTCTGTGGGGAAGATCATGTGACCAGGCAGTTACTAGATACAATTGGTGCACTGCTAGAGACGGCAGGGCTCAGAAAGGGGTGTGCCAGAGCCTGTTTCAGAAGACGAAGGGGATGTGACTTTGTAAATGGTTTCTATAGAAACAAAAATGCTTGTTACATTAGAATACATTCAAAATGTCTTTAAAAATTGTAAAATAAAAAAAAATGCTACAAGTATTTTCTCATAGTACAGAACTGATTTAAAAAAAAACACATGTAGGATATTGCTTTAACTGCAGCTTTAAAAGCTAGTTAATAATACAGAGAATACAACATTATAAAACTAATGGAGAGGGCCCCTGTAATATCTCACAATTCTTCTGACTTTAATAAACCTCACTGTTTCCTTCTGCAATGTACAGTATACAGCTGCATCACACACAGTACAGTATAAAAGGCTGCATTTGACCTCTATTGCCTCTGTTGAGCAGTACAGTGATAAGCTGGGACATTTTAAGATGACAAAATCCATTTAAAAGGTTGTAATTGCACATTGGTTTCTGCTGACATTATATACAGCACGTGAACTTTGGTCTTGTGTTTGCAGCCATCAGAGCCTTTCATGCAATTACGTATTATATGTTTTATATACATTGTGATTTTCACCATACCAAAAAAATTGTGACCTCCAGCCTCACATTACGTCTTAAGTAATACATCACACTTTCTTTCCAATATTTGGTATCTAAAACTCTACCATTGCCCAGGGAAGTGACAAAGCTACGAGAAATGACAAAGAAAGATGAAAGAGACCAACTAGAAGAGACTAACCATTCATGACATCTACGAGCCAGAGGCGCCCACCCTCCTATGCAATGTGCTGTGAAGCAGCCTACCCGTGCTGGAGAAGTGGTCAGCTCCATTCAAATGAATGGGCCTAAGATCTTCTCCAGCATAGGGTGAGAGAGCAGTGCCAGAGGAGTTCAAGGGTAATGGGGACAAATGTGGGAAGAGAAAGAGAGGATATATACTTAGAACATAATATAGGTTTTCTTTACATCTTACAGCTCCGGTAAAATGAAGGCCATCACAAGCTTCCCTTTTGGTGCCTTGGATGTCATTGGAGTGTTTCCCTGGAAATTAATTCTTGGTTGTTTGCTACCTTGTATATTTTATGATTGCAACAAACAAATCCTGATTTGCCAAATGCATTCAATGAATTATCAATGAGTAAAAATGAATTGCACCTGGCTAGACAGCTCATCATTATTTCCTATAACAGAGGTGGCCAACTCCAGTCCTCAAGGGCCACCAACAGGCCATTCATTAGAGATATCCCTGCTTCAGCACAGGTGGGTCAATCAGTGGCTCAGTCATTCTGTGCTGAAGCAGGGATATCCTTAAAACATGACTTGTTGGTGGCCCTTGATAGCTGCAGATGGACACCCCTGTCCTATACTGTTATTAGAGTTGCTTTCAATGTAAGCAGAACAAGTGAAGAATAAATCATTCCTTGCATCATAAATCGTGCTCCCCGTTTTCAGTTTTTAATTGTAAAATAAAGTACATGCTCATTTGTATATCCCCGGTCTTCGCTGCTTTTAAATTAAATCATTGATCGAATGTTTATTTGTAGTACAACAACAGGATTGTGACATGAGCCAATAATAGGGCGATATATTACTTTGCCAGATTTGCAGAGTTTTACATAAACTGCTTCAATCGCAGAGCTGCAGGAAACTACCACTGCACTCCACCGTAACTACCCTGCTAAAAATTGCAATGAAATCCAGTGTGGACTGGAACGGGGACAACTCACTGGTGCAGTATTCCTAGATTTTGCAAAGGCTTTTGACACAGTTGATCATGCTATCCTGCTCAACAAACTCCAGAGCTCTGGAATAGGAAAGCTTGCTTTAAACTGGTTTCAGTCCTACCTATCAGGAAGATCCCAACATGTGTCCATCTCAGGCTCTAACTCCAACCCCCTGGATATCACCTGTGGTGTCCCGCAAGGCTCTGTTCTGGGGCCCCTACTCTTCTCAGTGTTCATTAATGATCTTCCCACAGCTTGTAAGGAAGCCTCAATACACATGTATGCAGACGACACAATCCTATATGCACACAGCCATAGCCTCTCTAACCTTCAACACATACTTCAGTCTGACTTTTTGAGACTCGAAAACTGGATTTATTACTCGATATATTACTTTGCCAGATTTGCAGAGTTTTACATAAACTGCTTCAATCGCAGAGCTGCAGGAAACAACAATCGCGTAAGGCATTAAGTGTTTAGCAAAAATGAGAACAAATCTTGGGTGGATTAGTAAATGGGTGTAAATCAGTAAAAACTGAATTCCTTAAATAAATTAAAAAAAATGGTAATTAATCGTTAAAGTTGGTAAATACTGGGGCGTGCGGGTGACGTCATTGTGGATGCACGTTTGCTAGGATAGCTCTGTGCACTCCGCCAATATAATGTAATATTATCCCCGATCGGCACCTTCTCGCGAGCCACAGACCGCAGTGGCAGGCGGGGGAAGCAGAGGAGATGTCCCACTAGAAGGACGGGAAGCCGGGGATTTCTCCCGTTTTGGCCGTATTCAGTCGGCGACGGCTGACAAGGGAAGGAAAAACAAAGGTGGTGCCGATCTGAGTGCACGGGAGCGCACAGCACAAGCACAAGCCCCAGAGAAGCAGACTGCTGGAGCAGAAGGAGAAGTCCTGGAGAGAAAAGCAATGCTGAGAAACTCAGCAAACAGGGCCACTGCAGGAAAAGAATGAGAGAGAGAGAGAGAGAGAGAGGAGAGAGAAGAGAGAGAGAGAGAGTCACTGCAGTGGATGACACAGTGATCACAAAGCAGGATCTGAAGTGTATGCTCAGATATAGGCAAGTGAGTTTCCAATCAGCTCTGGACAGAGCTGTAACAGAATTTAAGGCAGAGGTTGCTTCACTGGCTAAGAGACCCACAGAGCTGGAAAATAAAATGGATGTCGGCTTACAAAACCAGGTAAATACGAATGACGAGGTCCTGCGTCTCAGCAAAGAGATGAGAGCTATGCGAAATGGTATGGATGATCTTGAGAATAGGGAACGAAGGCAGAACCTGCGAATCCGCCATATCCCTGAGTCAGTGTCTGCGGAAGCACTGCAGCCATATCTTAAAAGGCTCTTCCTCTCAGTAGATCCCCAACTACAAGACAAATAACTTATGATGGATAGAGCTCACAATGTTGGGACCGAGATTTGACGATCCTAAAAGAAGCAGAGATGTGATCCTAAGGCTCCACCAATATATCCTGGGAGTACCCCTATAGTCCCACCCCCTCCCAACACTGCCCACAATTTTCAATTTGGCCCAGTATCTGAAGAGGAGATTATACAAGCGCTCCTCAAACTAAAACTAAGCAACCAATGTGGACCTGACTTACTACAATCTAGGTTCCTACGACTTGGTGCCCCAGCCATTGCCAAACCAATTGCGTCCATAGTCAACTCTATCCTGTCTGCAGGCCATATCCCTAAGACCTGGAAAACTGCCAGAGTTGTCCCAATCTTCAAATGTGGGGACAAAAACACTGTCTCAAACTACAGGCCAATCTCACTTCTCCCAATTCTATCCAAAGTCATGGAAAAATGTGTCCACTCCCAATTAAGCGATTTCTATACCAAGACAAATTTCCCTAGCAAATTCCAATCTGGGTTTCGTCCCAAACACTCCACCGTAACTACCCTGCTAAAAGTTTGCAATGAAATCCAGTGTGGAATGGAACGGGGACAACTCACTGGTGCAGTATTCCTAGATTTTGCAAAGGCTTTTGACACAGTTGATCATGCTATCCTGCTCAACAAACTCCAGAGCTCTGGAATAGGGAAGCATGCTTTAAACTGGTTTCAGTCCTACCTATCAGGAAGATCCCAACATGTGTCCATCTCACACTCTAACTCCAACCCCCTGGATATCACCTGTGGTGTCCCGCAAGGCTCTGTTGTGGGGCCCCTACTCTTCTCAGTGTTCATTAATGATCTTCCCACAGCTTGTAAGGAAGCCTCAATACACATGTATGCAGACGACACAATCCTATATGCACACAGCTATAGCCTCTCTAACCTTCAACACATACTTCAGTCTGACTTTTTGAGACTCGAAAACTGGATTTCCCAAAACAAACTGTTTTTAAACACTGACAAGACTGTAACAATGGTATTCGGGACCAAGACTAAATTTTTAAAGCTTCCAGTGACTGAGCTCCTGATTAGAACCAACGCTAACACCACCCTAACCCCTGTCACTAGTTTTAAATACCTGGGCTTATGGTTTGACTCCCACTTAACATTCGGGTTGCACATTGATACCTTGACAACCAAGACCTATGCCAAACTAGGGGCACTTTACAGGAACAAATCCTCCCTAAGTCTCCTGGTCAGAAAGCGTATCGCACAGCAGATGCTAATGCCAATTATTGACTATGGAGACATAGTATACGGCTCGGCACCTCAAACCCACCTTAGCAAACTTGACACCCTCTACAATTCAATTTGTCATTTTGTTCTCCAATGCAACTACAACACACATCATTGCAAGAACTAGATTGGTCATCACTCGAGTCTAGGCGCAAAGTTCACCTTTCCTGTCTTGCCTTTAAATTCTTCATGGGCAAGCTACCCAGCTACCTGAACAAGCTCCTCACCCCTACCACATGCAGCACTTATCACCTGAGATCAGACTCAAAAAGACTGTTCATGGTCCCAAGGCTCAACAAAGTATCCGGACGTTCCTCCTTCTCCTACCGTGCACCCCAAAACTGGAACAACCTACCAGAGACTCTCACATCCACCACCAGTTTAAGTTCTTTCAAATCTAAGGCTGTCTCACATTTTAATCTGGTCTGTAACTGTTTCATACGCCCATAATATATATTTTCTTTAACTGTGCACGCAATGTCTTGTATATAATGTATACCCTGTTCATTTATGTTACTGTATTTGTAACCATGTATTATTTGTTTTACTCTGTGCCCAGGACATACTTGAAAACGAGAGGTAACTCTCAATGTATTACTTCCTGGTAAAATATTTTATAAATAAATAAATAAATAAAATAAATATGACCAAGGAAAAGATTATAAAGGGATGCAGAAATAGAGGCTCAATTGATTTTGAAAACGACTCTATCCAGATCTTCCAGGACCTGTCCAGACTGACAATAGATTGAAGAAGAGGACTGCGCCCGGTAACAGCGATACTAGAAAAAGGGATTCGGTATCGATGGGCCTTCCCGTTCCGTCATGTAGTCAATCATGAGGACAAACAGATCTCACTCCGTTATCCTGAGGAATCTGCTCTTTTTCTATCAGCTTTAAATCTGGCCCCCAAAGATAGATCAGACGAGGAGCTCATGGTGAGAATACGGAGGATGAAAGATCGATCGATCGAGGGAGCGATGGCCCCGACTTGAAAGAGTTAAGACTGACTGTGTCTCTGGAGAGGCCCGCTGGGTCTCCCGGACCCAGATGTGGATAAGTCCACACATCCAGGGCATTCAAACTCTGCAATGACATACAGTGTAGCAAAGAAATTTAGATTGCTAATCAAATAATTTGGTCTGTTGGACACCTGACATTGCTCGCATAAAGGGCAGAGAGATTATTCCTTCTATTCACCTGCACACGTGTCGGTTTCTAGAATCAATAATATTTTTGTATCTCCAAACATCCTAGAAATATTGGTCCACTGAAATATAGGGCCTATTACATGGTTGGACAACGCCCGGTGTCTTTCCTGATTGAATCTTAGCGAATGGTGGATAAATCATTTCATTTGAGGATGAATGATTCTTTACTAAATTATCCGGAGATTAGCACACAAATTGGAGACTCACTTAAAAATTATTTTCGGTCTAACAATGGGTCTGTAGAATCAACAGCAATTCTATGGGAGGCACATTATGCCACAATTAGAGGACAGCTTATTTCAATAGCATGATACAGAAAGAGAATAGAAATGTAAAAACAAAAATATTTAACGGAAAAAAATATAAAAAGTTGGAAAGCTCACATAAAAAAATCTGTCAAAATAAAAATTTGAACCAGGCAAGGGAGGAATTTAAGAGCTTACAATTGGAGGATGTAGAGAAGGCCCTTAAATGGACTAAGCAGACGTATTATGACAAGTGAGATAAGGCAGATCATCTATTCGCAAACAAACTTAAAGGGATCAGGGTGAGGGCCTTGGTTCCCGCAATAAGGTTAAAAAGTGGAGGAGTGACTTACAACCCCTCAAGGATCGAAGAGGAATTTGCTCAATTTTATACGGAACTTTACGATCTAGATAATTTAACCCCGAATGCTAAAGTTCTGGGCTTGACCCAGATTGAGGATTATCTGAGAGACTGTGCCCTCCTGAAATTGACGAAGGAAGATCATAACATTTTAAACGCAAAAATAACTCAGATAGAATTGGGGAGAGCAGTTGGCTCATGAAAACCATCGGAGGCACCGGGCCCAGATGGTTTTTCAAATCTGTATTATAAAACTTTTATAGGAATTTTAGGGCCTTCTCTATTGGATCTATTTAATCATTTTCTCAGCGGAAAACAAATTCCTCCACAGATGACGCAGGCCAATATAATGGTGATCCCAAAAGAGGGAAAGGACCCTTTATGTTGTGGTAGCTACACGCCAATCTCATGCCTTAACACGGATTTGAAAATCTAGAGCAAAATTTTAGCCAACAGGTTAGATCCAATACTCCCAAGACTAATTTACTATGATCAGGTGGGATTTGTGAGCAAACACCTGGTGTGAGACAACACAAGAGAAATTAGTAATGTTATTGACCAGACAAAGAAGTCTAAACTGAAAGCTATGATGCTGAGTCTAGACGTGGAGAAAGCTTTTGATAGGATAATGTGAGATTTCCTAGATTAAACACTAGAGGCATTTGGATTTTCCGTATTTTTCTTACAGGGAGTTTGTGCGCTGATCAGTCGCCAACAGCCACCCTGAAGATTCCAGGTGGGGAGGGGTGTCCTCTTTCCCCCCTTCTTTTCGCTCTGACAATCGAGCCTTTCGCGGCCACTGTCAGAGCATCCCCAAATATACAAGGGGTTAAAATAAACGATGTGTGCTACAAAATATCACTGTTTGCAGATGATGTTATTCTTATTATATCGAACCCATTGACATCCTTCCGAATCTGCAGTCCACCCTTCGGAAGTTTGGTGAGCTCTCTGGGTATTAAGTAAATATGGGAAATTCGGAAGCTTTAAATTTTACCTTAACTGAAAAGGAGGTTGAGGTGCTTAAACGGCATTTTGACTATAAATGGAAAAAGACCCGTTTGAAATATCTAGGAATTTATTTTACCAGAGATTATAATTTATTATATAAATATAATTACCCTGACCTATTCTCCAAAATAAAAAATGATCTACAAGCCTGTAATTTTCATTGTATTTTCTGGATAGAGCGTATAACTGCAGTTAAGATAAATATTCTCCTTAGACTTAGGTACTATTTTCAGACATTACTGATATCTGTCCTGCAATCAAATATAAAAGAAATTCAGAATCAAATTATGCAGTTTATTTGGAAACACAAACAACCAAGAATAGCTAGGTCAATTATGTTGGACACTAAGGAAGGAGGTGGTATGGCCGTTCCAAACATTCTATAAAATATTATATAGCCTCCCATATGTAACAAATGGTTTACTGGCATTCCCCGAGAGGAGTACAGTATATGCCTGGGTGGATCTGGAGAGCTCGCTAAAATGCCCGGTTGGATTGCCTTCTTTATTATGGTCAAATTCTGGGACGGGACCCGGTAGACAGTCGGAGCCGACAGTAATTGGATTTACTTTGAAAATTTGGCAGAAGTACTGTATAAGGTTATGTCGACGCCTTCTAGGCTCGCGCCCCTGTTCGGTAACCCAGGGTTTACACCAGGCTTTCAGGATCAGGGTTTTGAAATTTGGAGACATAGAGGAATTCTGGAGATAGGAGATTTGTTAGAAAAAGACAAGCTAATGTCTTTTGAGGAACTGATGAGAAAGTATTGTCTGCCCTGAGCTGTTTAGGAATATGCAGGTCCGACATTTTGTGTGTCAGGGCTTCTATGATGAGGAATTTCCTAAATATACACGATTTGAAGATCTATGTAAAAAAAATATATCAAAGAGGTTTGATATCTTCTTTGTACCTGGGCTAACCCTAACAAAAGGATACCCCAAACCATAAATACATGTACATGGATCAGTGGGCTCTGGATTTCCAGACTGAAATAACAAGGGAGGACTGGGAAGATATATGGGAGAATGCGGCTTAAACCTCCATATGTACGGTAACAAAATAGAATACAGTTATAGCGCGATCTGCTACAATGCGGATCTGCTTATAACGTGGTTTGAGCGTGGCTCCCGTTTAAAAAAAAATTCATGTTTTTAAAAAAATAATTTTTTTGGGTTGCCGAGAGGAATGTCCGGCTGCACAAACACACACACACACACACACACACACACACACACACACACACACACACACACACACACACACACACACACACACACATATATATACACATATATACATACACAGACACACACACACACATACATACATACATACCATCACCTCAGTCTGTCACTGTTAAACACACACACCTCTCCCTCCCTCCCTGTACCTCCGCTGGGGGGAGGAGAGAAGGGAGCTGGTTCCTGTCCGGCTTCTCCTGACTCTGTGAGATCCTCCCCCCACCCTCCCATCTCGCAGACTCACAGCTTCTGTGCACAGCACACAGATCAGCTGCTGCAGATGCCGGGTAGTGTTGCGTGGGGGGGCTGCCACTGCGATGCCAGCTTCAGGGAGAGCTGGGAGACTTATCCCAGCTCTCCTCCTCCGGCGGACGCGGAATCCCTGATCGTGGCAGCCATTTAAAAAAAATTGCGATCCCGGTTATAACGCAGTCTCATTCTGTGGCCCCCGAGCACCGCGTTATAACGGGGTTCAGCTGTATATATAAAATTTTATTACATTGGTATTACACCCCCAAAAGATTAAAGCAGATGTTCCCAGGGACCTCGGGTAGATGTTGGAGGGGCTGTAGACAAATAGGAGATTTGGCCCATCTCTGGTGGTATTGTCCAGTAATGCAGACGTACTGGAGGACAGTTTTGAAATTAATAAAAGATGTGACTGATCTCAAAATCCCGCTAGATCTAATCATAATTATTCTGGCTAAACCCATGGAAGATGTGAATCATCACACACAGAAATTGATCCTGCATATTCTAACGGCGGCTAGAAGCAGCGGCGTGGAAAAAGACACTCCCGCCTTCCAATAGGAGAGGTTATTAGAAGGTTCAATGGCGTCCAATTAATGGAGAAACTTACCTCATGTTTTAATCATACCACTAGGAAGTATGATAGGGTATGGGATCCTTGGGATGCTGGATAGGGGTGCGCTTCCGGAAGGAGTGCTGAATGTACAATATGCTGTTACCAAATGTTGTATAATACTGTATCTAATGTGACTGTTGTTGTTTGTAAGAAATTTGATACAAAATGGTTGTCCCCCCCTTTTTATTTTTTGTATCCTTCCCATTAATGTGTGAAAAAAATAATAAAAATATAAGTTAAAAAAAAAAAAGTTGGTGAATACTGAAAACGCAGAATACTAAAGAAAAAGAAAACCCCTATCCATTTCAATATTTGATATGGTTGCTCAGTTACATCTAAACCATACGATAGTTTTATGCTTACAAATCAGGTTGGTGCCCTTCTTGCACGGCGTGTTGCGGAACAGGATAAAGTGCTTCATATGTTCTCTCTAGCTCTGACCCATGTATTGCATAAGCATTAAATTTGTCCACAGAAGGAGGGAAATAATCCCACGGAAGAAGTGCACAACCGTTCCATGTGGTATCTGTTCTGGACACTTGTAGAGACAGTGGAAGGGACTCCTGTAAATGAAGTAGAGCAAATAAAAACATCACTTGTGAGCACATTCACAGGTCTGGGACAGGCCCCAAACCTGCCTTTCCCCATTATCTCTTAGCATACAGTGCTTCCACTGCAGCCAGGGATTCTGGGTAATAACATCACTCACAGTGTAAATGAAGTGAAACACCAGGGAATTAAAAGACAGTTATAAATATCACAGACACAGTGCAATGCAGGACGGAGACATAAAATAGAGAACTGCATTATTATTCATTTATAAAATACCCTCAGCGCAGTACAATGAGTATGAAGGACAAAAAATCAATATGACAAAGAAATATTACACGTTAACACTGGAAGAGGCCCATTTATTTAAAATTGCGCATATCCATAATTTTTTTCAGATGTTCAATTATCTCCTGTGACGTAATTCATCAGCAGGTATACAAATTAAATAACAGCTCAAGCACTGTACATTACACAGCTCTTGGAAAGGAACAGTACTACTGTATTCATGGCAACACATTGTCTTGTTCAGATTGTTGTATTACTAAATTTAGACTGTAAGCTCTTTGGGGCGGGGGAAGCCTGTCCTCTGATTTCTGCATTATGCACTTATCCCTATTTGTATTATTCTGTCATTTATTATGTCTCGTGTCATATCTCTGGAAACCGCTGCATACATGGCGGGCGTTGGCGAGTTACAACAATCAAATTAACATTTTGTGAACAAGGCAACATTTTTCAGATGTAACCTGCATTCGCTGAGACAACCTTAAACTAACTTTCAACCAATGCATAGGAGGTTCTCATTATTTATAGGGTTATAAGGATGCACTAAACATTCTCTGTTCAAAGTATCAATTAAGCATAATCATCCTGTGACGAAGCCAAGAGCTGTACAGTGCATGGTCTTAAAATGAGTTCTACATTTGGTAAGTCACCATTAATGATTCATTGGATGAAAAAAGATGGAGCTAAAGTTCTCTGAACTTTATTATCCTTAATCTTCTTCTCCCACATTCCTGTTTTATAGCTGGCAACTGTATTGTGCTGAGCATGCCAGCTTTAATTGGAGCACTCATGTTAGTAAATGGCTGCTTGGCAGGGACACACTGAAAATGGAAGGATCAGAGAAATGAGGGAGGAGGATTCTGCAGGTAGCTCATTTTCAGTCCCGCCGTGCCTGACTGAGGATCTGATTTTCTGCTAGGTTAAATGTTTATGATCCTCATTTTAGGCTGCTCAGCAGGATTTTAGTTTTCAGCACAACCATTACCCACACTTACCTTCCATATATTTCTGCGTTGTGAAAGCAGCAACACCAAATGCTGCCCATGTCTGCAAAAAGAAAAACGCAAAGCAGCATATAAACTCAATCAGTTCTAGTGTAAGCACTTAATCTCTGTCACTGAGAAAAGTGACACGACGGTATGGTTGTTTTCATGCAGTGCACACAGAACATGCAGAAATGTACAAAACCTTTGTAACATCACGGTTCCATTCACAGGACTAAAAGTACTGTATATAACGAAGACTGCAACTTTTAGAACAGTTCTTTCTATACTGTACAAGATTTCTGTGACATTTATGGATAAAGGAGACCACAAAATATAGAGATTTACTAAAATTAGCCCTCTTTAAATATTTTGCTCATCAATACACATTATGTATAAAAATATTTATGTATGTCTAAATTTGTATAGTCAGACAATTTCTTCAAGAACAGTGGAAAGATAATGTTTCAAACTTTGTCTTTCCACTGTTCTAGGCTGTCACATTAAATGGAGGATTGCATTATGAGCTTGTGAGTAGAGATCTACTTTGCACCTCTGTCTTAGAGGAGACCTGTACTTTGAAGAAATAGTTTGGCTACAGTATGTTGTGTTGGCTGCACAAGCAGGATTCTCCTGACCTGAAACTGTTTCCCTGCACTTTGAAATTGTACTAAACTTGTATAGTGCGATCCATTTACACGGACATAATGGGAATCAGCACTTCCAATATAAAAGTAGGCCGGAAAGCCGGACAGTACAGTACAATAGTAAAGATTGGAGAGAATAAGGGCCTAGCTCAAGAGTTTTTGAAGTACGCTTAAGGGAAGGTCGTGTCATTGCAATGTTACAGAGGGGAAAAAAAATCGACAGGTTTAAGTGACAGCATGAATGTGAGGGAGGGGTCAACTGTGACACCTACGCAGTGTGCTTGTGATGGAGCAACCGACATTAATGCAGAAGGGGGAAATGGGGCCAGGCTTGGGTAGAAGTATGAGGACTTTTGTCTGGACAGCAGGTGCAAGGTCTGGGATTGAAAAGTTAATTTGAGTGTCGTTAGCATAGAGGGGTATTTAAACCCAAAAGAAGTGATAAGGTCACCCCGAGAGTCTGCAGAGAGGACTGAGAAGAGGTGTGCCTGGGGAACATCCCACAAAAGAAGGAGTTCTTCGTTAAGGAGACACTGAAAGTATAATGGGAGAAGTAAGAGGAGATCCAGGATAAAGATTTGTTACAGATACTAAGAGAATAGAGAATGTGAAGGAGAAGAGGATGGTTCACAGTATCAAAAGCTGCAGAGAGGTTGAGCAATATAAATCAAGGTATAATGACTATGGTCTTTGCCAGCATCACAGTCATTAGTTATTTTAGGGAGGGCTGTTTCAGCCAGATTGTAGTGGGTCTAGGATAGAATAGGAGTGAATAAGATGAAGCGAGAGACTATAAGACATTCAAGGAGTTTAGAGGAAAAGGGCAGGAGAGAGACAGGGTGATAGTTAGAGAGAAAGGTAGGGTCTAGGGTGTTGTTTTTGAGAATAGGAGTAACTGTTGCAAGCTTAAAGGAGGTGGAAAAGGTACCACAGCAAAGGGGAGAGCTGAAAATGTGGCGAGTGTAGGGATTACAGTGAAAGCATGAGGTTTGAGGAGTTGGCAAGGAAAGGGGTCAAAAGTGCAAGTTGTAGAGGGTGAGGAGGACAGCAACAGACACTTCCTCCTGACAGAGGAGAAAGAATTCCTGGAATCTATGTGCAGCGCAGCAGACACGGTCAGTTATATTCAAGAACAAAATATTATAATTATTAGGAAGGCAGGAGGAGCGTTAGGAAGCAGAGGTGTAGAATATGATCAGGCTACAGAGCGGATGCCTTGATGAATCAAATCAACCTTGAAAAGTCAGTAAAGTCTTGAGGTAAAATAGAGGAAGAAAAACAGTTTACTAATGGAGGTCTAAGGACAGAGTCAAAGACAGAGAAAAGGTGGCATGGATTAGACTTGGAAGTGTTGAGTAGTTAAGAAAAAAAAGCTTTGTTTAGCATTTGAGGGGTTAGAGTTGAAACAAGAAAGGAGGACTTTGTAGTGGACAACGTCAGCGTGTATGAAGGAAATCTCAGAGGAGCAAGTACAGGAGCATGCATGCAGTTTAGCCAGGGTCTGGGGGATCGAGAGGCAAGAGGCAGAGTAGAAGAGGGCCATGCAGATCAAGAAAGGGGAGGGTGGAAGATAGGGCAGAGTTGTAAGTTTTGACAAGATCACTAGAGGAGCAGAGAGAACAGAGGGATTAGTGCAAGTGTCTAGACCTGGCATGTTAATACAACACAGGTTTCTGCAGAAATTAGGGATAGATAGATGTTGAGATACAGAAAATGAGGTAAAAGAGAGGAATGGGGAAAATAGAGAAATCAGAGAGAACAGATTTTTGTAAAAAAAAAAACAGGTCCAGATAGTGGCCAACCTTGTGGGTGCTGGCTGCAGTCCATTGATGAAGGCCAATGGAAGAGGGGTCGTTGAAGTCCCCAATAAGAAGAGGATAGTCAGAGGAGAAAAAGAATTAGAGCCACGATTCAAAAGTCAGAAGACAAGATAGAACGGGAGTGAGTAGAGGTGTGTGGCCGGTAGATGACAGTCACCTGGAAAGAGAGACGAGAAAAAGAAATGGACAGTATGAAGCACAAAGGAAAGAGATGGGAGGGAGGCATCAAAAATGGCTAGCAGCAACAAATGGAGGAGAGGAGAAGGCCCACACCTCCACCCATGCCATCAGTATATATAGAGGTATAATAGTTATTTGTTTTTAATTAGGGGTAAAGACATATCCTTGAAAAATACTGTACCTACATTTGACATACAATCACATATACCATGCTGATTTGGCAAGTGACTAAATGTACATTTCTCTGACGCAAATGGGACCATTATGGGACATGATGTTATTTCTAGTCTCTTGCATCGTTATTACAGAATGTATCTTTTATATTGGTAATTAGTTTTTAAATGCCTTTTTGATGCATGAGTTGTTTTAAATCAATATGTAACTAAAAACAATGTCAATACAGTACAGAGTTAAACTTTTTTCCTGTTTGGGGCCTGAGCCATATCCACCCTGGTAACAAAACGTTCAATAATCCTAATGCCTCAATTCATTCTAACTATATACCCATTGCATGTCATAAAATCTAGTAAGGTACTTCCATTACTTATCTTACTAACCACTATGCCATGCAGGAGTCTTCAAACCTTTTTAAGGAAGAAGATCCATTTTATAATTTAAAAAAAATTGTCCAAAATATTCAGAGAGCTGCAACACATGAATATTACACCCCAACAAACACTGTACGCACAGTAATAGGTATATACTGTATAAGCATTAACATTAACTCCTGCAATGTCCCACGCTGGGCCTCTCTCATGCCGTCGTCACAGAGAGCCCCGGTGTGGGAGGGTATAGGTGGTAGGCCAGCAGCTGGAGAAATGCCCAGCAGCAACAAGAGGCCTGTCCACAACCAGCCGGGACACACCCTCCTTTCCCCCTCCTCCCCCCCCCCCAGCCATCGGCAGCACAGTGAGGGAGAGAGGCAGCATCTGGAGAGCGGCAAATTGCGGACGGAGGAGAGCCGCATGTAGGTGCTGAAAGAACCGCATCCAGCTCATGAGCCGCAGGTTGCCTACCCCTGCACTACGGCATACAAGGGATTAACCCCTCCCATCTCCAACATACAGTTAGTTTTTTCTTAGGGGTATTGAGTTGGGAATAATGTGGGTAGTTGATGGGGCATGTGTCCCAGGGTGGGAGGTCAGGGCCGCCGGGAGAGGTGGAAGATAACTCCTTGATGCATGCCTTCATAGCAACTATGACCAAGAGGTTAATACGTTGCATTTGTTATAATTCAATATACACCTTGCATTTTCAATAGTAAGGATGGAAATAAATGCAAGCCACTCTGTACATGGATCTGATTTGTTTTTCTGCTTTGCCTATTTCTCCGCTGCTTCTTCTCTCAAACATTGTCCCAACATAATTGTTATTGAAATAGGCGAAAAATGGCAATTTTTTATAGGAGGAAGAGGTCCACATTTTTTTTAAGCTGAAGCTGCATTTTCAGAGTATTATAAATAGGACCCTAAGGCCTGGAGAAGAGGAGAATTGTACATTACCGGCCAGTACAGAAAGAATATAGTTTAAAAAAAGGCCTCAGAAAAGAGGAGGTTTGTTGGACTGACTAATGAGGTTCAGGAAGTCAAGATCTATATCAGTGACAGCAGCATTGGTTAAAATACGGCCCACTTCTCCGCCGGTTACTTCAAGTAGTGATATGTTCTAAGAGACCAGCCATTAAGAGCAGAAGGAAGACTGTCAATGGAGTTCATTCACTCTTTGCCAGTTACAGTAGGAGTCTTTCCTATACTCCACTTGCCACTCTTGTCCCTTTACGTACACTGTGTATAATATATGTACATATATACTCTTCTGCTACAATAGCACTTGGTCAGATAGATGCTGCAAACTATACTAATCAGAAGTGCTTAAGAAACCTGAAATAGCAGGTGTACATCAAACCCCTACCTTGCACAGCAATTAATATTTCCATACTATGGATAATAACTAACAAAAACATGTTTTAAAACAAGAGCCATAAAAGACAAGAAGTAAGTAGTACTTACGGACACACTTCAACTTCCAGATACTGCTCCGTATTGCTATTTAAGAAAAATGCTTCCACCACTTAAACAGAAGAGAAAACAAAGACGACAATCACCATGAGTCACCATGTTTACTGGCTGAATCTTATACTATATTAGTGAAAGCACTGTATGTTTGCCTGCCTGCCTGGATGTCCGGTGTCCCTAGCGGCAATGTCATTGGTCCCTTGGGCCGCCCGCCCCCGCACACCTCTCATTGGCCTCACACACTCACACCACCCCCTTGGCCCGCCCCCCACACCTCGCATTGGCCTGAGGCGGAGTGACGGGCCAAAGGTCCACAAAAAAAAAAAAAAAAAAAACACACAGTGTCACACACGCACGCACGCACGCACGCACGCACGCACGCACGCACGCACACACGCACACACACACCTCTCTGTCCTCTCCCCCCCCCCCATCACACTCACCTCCCTCCCACTCCATTCCCTCCCGCTCCACTCACCTCCCTCTCACTCCATTCCCTCCCGCTCCACTCACCTCCCACTCCATTCCCTCCCAGTCCCTCCCCGGCGGGGGGACACGCGCCCACCTAAGAGGCGCCCGGAAGCCGCTCCACTCCCTCCCGCTCCACTCACCTCCCTCTCACTCCATTCCCTCCCGCTCCACTCACCTCCCACTCCATTCCCTCCCAGTCCCTCCCCGGCGGGGGGACACGCGCCCACCTAAGAGGCGCCCGGAAGCCGCTCCACTCACCTCCCGCTCCACTCACCTCCCGCTCCACTCACCTCCCACTCCATTCCCTCCCGCTCCACTCCCTCCCTGGCGGGGGTTGGCACACGCGGCACCTAAGAGGCGCCCGGAAGCCGCTCCACTCCCTCCCGCACTCACCTCCCTCCCCGGCGGGGGCACACGCGGCACCTAAGAGGCGCCCGGAAGCCGCTCCACTCACCTCCCGCTCCACTCACCTCCCACTCCATTCCCTCCCGCTCCACTCCCTCCCTGGCGGGGGTTGGCACACGCGGCACCTAAGAGGCGCCCGGAAGCCGCTCCACTCCCTCCCGCACTCACCTCCCTCCCGCTCTACTCCCTCACTCACCTCCCTCCCGCTCTACTCCCTCCCGCACTCACCTCCCTCCCCGGCGGGGGGACACGCGGCACCTAAGATGGCGGCGCCCCGAAGGAGAGGTGACGTGTGTGTGTGTGTGTGTGTGTGTCACTGTGTGTGTGTGTGTGTGTCACTGTGTGTGTGTCACTGTGTGTGTGTGTGTGTCTCACTGTGTGTGTGTGACACTGTGTGTGTCTCTCACTGTGTGTGTGTGTGTGTGTGTGTGTGTGTGTGTGTGTGTGTGTGTGTGTGTGTGTGTGTGTGTGTGTGTGTGTGTGTGTGACACTGTGTGTGTGTCTCTCACTGTGTGTGTCACTGTGTGTGTGTGTCTGTGTCACATGGGGGGGGCAGGAGGGGAGAGAGAGGGGGGGAGCGGAGAAACATACAGGGGGAGTGGAGAGGAGAGAGCCGGAAATTTTAACCAACCCACCCCCCTCCTGTCCACTCTCCCCCCCCTCCTCCCCCCCTCCTCCTCCCCCCCTCCTCCTCCCGTCCGCTCTCCCCCCCTCCTCCTCCCGTCCGCTCTCCCCCCCCTCCTCCTCCCGTCCGCTCTCCCCCCCCTCCTCCCGTCCGCTCTCTCCCCCCCCTCCTCCTCCCGTCCGCTCTCCCCCACACCTCCTCCCGTCCGCTCTCTCCCCCCCTCCTTCTCACCCCCTCCTCCTCCCGTCCGCTCTCTCCCCCCCCCTCCTCTTCCCGTCCGTTCTCTCCCCCCCCCTCCTCCTCCCCCCCTCCTCCTCCCGTCCGCTCTCTCCCCCCCCCCTCCTCCTCCCGTCCGCTCTCTCCCCCCCTCCTCCTCCCGTCCGCTCTCTCCCCCCCCTCCTCCTCCCGTCCGCTCTCTCCCCCCCCTCCTCCTCCCGTCCGCTCTCCTCCCCCCCTCCTCCTCCCGTCCGCTCTCCCCTCCCCCCCCTCCTCCTCCCGTCCGCTCTCCCCCCCCCTCCTCCCGCCCGCTCTCCCCCCCTCCTCCTCCCGTCCGCTCTCCCCTCCCCCCCCTCCTCCTCCCGTCCGCTCTCCCCCCCTCCTCCCGCCCGCTCTCCCCCCCTCCTCCTCCCGTCCGCTCTCCCCCCCCCTCCTCCTCCCGTCCGCTCTCCCCCCCCCTCCTCCTCCCGTCCGCTCTCCCCCCCCCCTCCTCCTCCCGTCCGCTCTCCCCCCCCCTCCTCCTCCCGTCCGCTCTCCCCCCCCCTCCTCCTCCCGTCCGCTCTCCCCCCCCCTCCTCCTCCTCCCGTCCGCTCTCCCCCCCCCCTCCTCCTCCCGTCCGCTCTCCCCCCCTCCTCCTCCTCCCGTCCGCTCTCCCCCCCTCCTCCTCCTCCCGTCCGCTCTCCCCCCCTCCTCCTCCTCCCGTCCGCTCTCCCGCCCTCCTCCTCCTCCCGTCCGCTCTCCCCCCCTCCTCCTCCTCCCGTCCGCTCTCCCCCCCCTCCTCCTCCTCCCGTCCGCTCTCCCCCCCTCCTCCTCCTCCCGTCCGCTCTCCCCCCCTCCTCCTCCTCCCGTCCGCTCTCCGTCCGCCCTCCCGTCCGCTCTCCGTCCGCCCTCCCGTCCGCTCTCCGTCCGCCCTCCCTCTCCTTCCGTCCGCTCTCCCCCTCCTCCTAGCGGGAAATTTAACTCACGGGCAACGCCGGGTCTCTCAGCTACACACACACACACACACACACACACACACAGACACACGTTTACACACACACGTTTACACACACATGTATACACACGTATATACACACACGTATACACACGTACACACACACGTACACACACACACACGTAGGCGCACGCATACACACACACGTAGACACACGTATACACACACACATGTAGACACACGTACAAACACACACGTGTACACACACGTATTCACACACGTATACACACAGGCACACGTAGACACACACATGTAGACACACACACACACACACACACACACACACACGTACACACACACACACACGTAGACACATACACGTAGACACATACACACACGTAGACACACACGCACGTAGACACACACACATGTACACGGAGACACGTACACACACACATGGAGACATACACACACACACGTAGACATACACACACACACGTATACACACACACGTATACATACACATAATGTATACACACACGTGTATACACACACGTATATACACACACACAAGTGTATACACACACATGTATATACACACACACACACACACACGTGTATACACACACACACACTATCCCCAGCACCACCACATCAGCACACCGCTATCCCATGCCCCCCCAGCACACTGGCATTCTCGGCTCCCCGCCATTCTCAGCCCCCATCAACACCATCAGCACCCACACATCGGCACCTTTGCACCTCCCCCATCGGCACACCCACATCCGCACCCCCACATCAGCACCAAACCCTCCCAAATCAGCACACCGATACAATCACCATCAGTACAGCCACAGCAGCACTACCACCGCACATGGGCCGCGTTGACCACTCCTCACCCAAATGCCACACCCACACCACAAACATCCCGGGCAACGCCGGGGCTCTCAGCTAGTTACATATAAAGAACTGAGTGAAAGCGCATTCTCTCAGACACAAAGAACAAGAGTAATGTTAGGTTAGTGCCATTTTGCAGACCTAATTGTGTGCAGAATCTTCATATTAAACATGTTCAGAATATAGATTCAAAAATAGCATTGGCTCATTTCTTTACATGTAACATAATGAGGTAATATAATGCGAGTTGGCCCAAAATATCATTAGTTTTTTGGCACTTTTAGGGGAACATGGCTTAATGGATTTTTATGCAAACAGGACATTAACTGCTACAAGATGATCCTGTGCAGTGCTTTTTACAGACACAAGCTTTTAACTTTTTATGTTAGACAGATATTTACCACACAGTCATTTACGTTTTGTAGTGTGCAACCAGGCAACCCAACTGAATTTAATCATGTGGAAATGTGTAATCATTTTTTACAGCTTATATGATATTAAAAATGATACTACCGGGGTTATTCATTAAGCAGTGATAGCTCGGATTGGGCACAATCACAGTTTCATAAACAATCCTCTTATAGTGGTTCACTCTCTGGAAACCCAGAACCAACTAAAATGACTTATGTAGCTTTGGAAAAAACATTGAGAGTACAATGTGCAGGATCCTGCACGCTTTTCCCTACGCATAGCTAAAATAGGTTTCCCTCACGTGCTGTGATGAGGTAAGGTGTATACAGTACAACACTACTAACAGTTGAGAATGCTTTTTGTTTGACAATAAAGCAGCAGCTTTTGCATACATTATGTGTGTGTGTGTTTGGATGCTTTCAGGGGGTGTTTTTATTTTTAAAATCTGATGCTTCGAGATGCAAGCGATGTGAGCAGTTGACATATTAAAGGGGCTTATTTCTATATCCAATGAAGCGGCCGATAGGGTCGTTTTCTGCTTAAATCATCCGAAAATGACCCGATATAGAAGACATCAAGTAACCGGGAGGTCAAAATGGATGCCTGCCCAAAGCCCAGTGCAGTCTGAGGTTGTCATGGAAAACTAAAATCCTAGAGACTCACAGAGAAACAAAGATTTTTTTTTTTAACACACAAAACAAACCAATTGAACAAACAAGAATACTCAGGGGAAAGATACTAGCATTATACGTGTTAAACTCATTGGCTTATGGAGGACACAGCTTCTATAAAGTGCTGGTTGATCTGTAAGTGAGATCATGCGGTCACATAAACAAGTACAGATATCCTCGAACAAGTCATTTCAGAACGGCCTGATTTGTGTTCAAACGATAAAGCACAATAATAGAGAGGTATGTGTGGGAGGTATACAATACAGTACATCATATCCAACTTTTAAACATGCGTGAGGTCAACAATCAGTGTAGTAGTTGTTTCTTATTATTGCTATATACCGGAGTACCTCAACCTGTGATCCATAAAGAACGGGTTTAATCTATGTTGTCATGTAGAAGCTGCACATTAGCAGAATATATTTAAAGCTTTATAGACAACACTGGGTTAGGATACAGCAGAGCGAGTAACCTATAGTATTTAGATAGAACCATTTTGTCTTTTAACACTCGCCAGCCGGACTTGGTTATTGGCTCTGCATTGTGAATATGGAAACAGATTGCAAGGCATAAACAATATTTAGTGTAAGTGACAAGATTCTAAAAACAACCGAGGAAGTACAACATAGGTGATGTCTCAAACCTTAAATGACCAAAATGGAGGGATGGTATGTTTAGCCAAAAGAGATCAAGAAAATGTTCAAAATGAGCAACGCTGTTTGGAAAACCAGACCTATAAGAAGCAAATAGTTTCCTAGAAGGCTTGGCAAAATATTTCAGAAAATTGCAATGATTTAAAAATAATAATAATTTGGGAATACAGTATGTCACGTCTCTAATAAACACAATAGTCCTAGTTTCTATGCATTAACATTTATACCAATAGTTTGATTTTAATACAATGTTTTACCAGATATTTTGAGGCATTCCAATGTGTGGATTAACATATGAAACAGTGCACTACATGGTCAAAACTTTGTTAGTTTATGTAAACCGTGAGAAAAATCTCATACCAACCTTCATAGTCCCAAAGTCCAGATAACGGCTGGCCAGCAGCGCCAGGGGGTGCAGGAGGGTCATTAAAAAATGGAGCACTCACATCCATTCGCAGCCCTCCATCCACAGACTTGAGCCAGATTGTCACTGGCTCGTGTGCTACAGGTGCACTGTTCCACTGATGCTCAATTCTAAATTCCATCTAAAAACAACAAATGGTCAGTATCAACGTGTCCATTTTCTATTTGTTGCATTAGAAGTACCCTTATAGCACAGCTTACCAGTGTGATACACTGTCACTGTATAGATTAGGTTGTAGTTACAATGTTGTGCTACTCCACAAGACACCTTCTGGCCCAGGAGTATACTGTTCAGCTCATTCAAATGAATGGGCCTGAAGGCATCTTCTGGCGACGATGTTTTATGGAGTGGCACCAAATGATAAAGGTGGCTCCTTGCATGGCATGAACATTGAGAAGTTGAGTAAGTATGTACGTACAATCAATTTTGTTTTGGTTCAGATTATGACTGTATATGCAAGATGTCACGACAGTGGGCTAAAACAACAGTGTGATCAGGTTAAATAAGGTTCACCTGTGATATTATTATTTTGTGTCCAACCAACTTCTGAAATGCTTATTTACCCAGTTGGATAAAATTATTTGTTTTTGTAGAAAATCCCATCAATGTATAACAGACAGTACAGTTAATAGATATTCTTGAACATAAGCTTGTTGGGCAGCTAAAGCTTTTTAGCTGCCAAGTTTGTAAATGTGGCCTAGTCATTAAACTGTGATGAGTGCAAGTTTGTCTGGTAAAGTAAGTGTGTTATTGCATGCAAGGAAAACGCCGGATTTTTATTGCTACTAAGAATTACATATGCAAACATAGAGCAACTTAAAAAAAAAAAAGATTTTGCAGCCACTCTCTACATTTATCTATCATCAAAAACAAATAGTCGATACTGTTCTGTGGCTAACAAAATGCTTTTATTTGTGTGAGCTTTTGAGATACAGTGATCTCTTCTTTGGGCGATGTGTCAATGGATTAAGCCAACACATGTTTTACTTTCAAACAGAACAGCTAGGAATGTTATCTGTGTGGGTGAAGCCTACCCCCCCCCCCCCCCACCCTGAAATTCCAACAGGAAGTCAGTCTCTGTTTGAGCTGGATTTCTCACACCTGTCATCTCACTTTATAAGGCTTCCATTCCCCACCTGTGTAAAATACTCCCTGCCTTGTCTGCTGTTGGAACCTGTGGATCCTGTTTTGATTGCCTCTGGACTTCTCTGCCTCTCTTCATCCCTGACCCCAGAACTGTTACAAAAACAATTCTGCCTCTCTAAATCCCTGATCCCGGAACTGTGACCAAGACCATTCTGCCTCGACCTCGGTATTGTGACTTCTACTCAGCCACTGCATCTTGCCCTAACACCAGAAGCCAACCCCACTATTCTTACTGATTCTGGATCTAGATTCCAGGTACGGGTTGGTTTAAATCAGGGGTCTACAAACAGCCCTCAAGGGCCAGCAACAGGCCAGCTTTTCAGGATATCTTTGCTTCAGCACAGGTGGCTCAATCAGTGGCTCATTTGAAGACTGAGCCACTGATTGAACCACCTGTGCTAAAGCAGGGATATCTATAAAACCTGGCCTGTTGGTGGCCCTCGAGGACTGAGTTTGGAGACCCCTGGTCTAAACTCCCCACCTCTGCCTAGCGGGTTTGTCTCCCAGACAGTACAAAATGATGTACGCAAACGTAACACATTGCACAGGCCACACAAGGGACCCCGCAGAGGTGGAGAAGGCAGTGTCCCTCCAGAGACTCCATCACCTACACCTTGAAAACCCTCTGTGCCCATGTTTTCTCCACATCCCCTGCTGGTTCATCTTCGGCCCCTGCACCTCCGGCGTCAGTGGCTACATCGATTCCGGTAGTTCTCAAAGAACCAACTATCCCCAACCCTGAACGTTATGCTGGCTCCTAACCCCCCACCTCCCTGGCTACAGGGGGAAGAAACAGGGAAGATGCCAATGCCTAGAGAAGGTTGGAGGAACTGCTCTGGGCACATTAAATTTAATTGCTCCTTCCTTTTGCCGACT